>NC_031784.1:921364-962023 GCF_001522545.3 Parus major | reverse complement strand
CATTGCTGGTCACTGCTGGTCACTGCTGGTCACTGCTGGTCATTGCTGGTCACTGCTGGTCACCACTGGCAGCAGCAGGGGCAGGCAGGGCTGTGGGGCCTGGGCTGTGGCTCCTCCTGGGCTGGCTCCAGCCTGTCCCAGCCCAGGCAGGGACACAATTCCCTGCTCCAAGGGACATCCCCGAGTGCTCTGTGCGTGTTTGGAACAGAACACTGGGGGAGAACCTCCTGGTAAAGGCAGCACCTTCAGTGAAAAACAGAATCATGAAGTAGAAAAATAAGCAAAGGATGGAATTTTTGTTCAAAGGGTTCTTGCCTGGGTTCTCATGTCCCTCCTTTCCCTGCAGGCTGGTCCTAGCCCCGGGGCCAGCAGGTGCCAGCTCTCAGGAACCAGCATTGCTGGTTTACAAATCCTCTCCTTGCTCAGAACCAATCTGTCCCAAGCCAGTGGCTGCCCACTGATCTGCTTCCCCCGAGGGCTCTGCTGCAGTGGCATCACCTGCTCTGCATGTAAACAAATGGCTTGAAATGGTTTGAAATTGCTTTTTGAAAATGAAGGACTCTGCGCAGCTTCCAGCAGCAGTTTATTGTTAAACTCAGCAAGCTTGTCTCATGTCAGCCCTGAGCAACTCCTGTTAACACCAAAAATACACAAATAAAACCAGTAACACCAAAAATACACAAATAAAACCAGCTCAGAGGTGGCTGCAGACTTTTGAGGGAAATGGTGATGGGTGTCTGTACTGCTGTAATTAAACTCATGCTGGAGGTTCACATAAGCAGGATAAATGAAAAATCTCCCCTTTTTTGAGGAGGGATTATTCTGAATAGACACAAAGGCAGGAAAAACCAGGTTTTGCTGTAGCCAGGAAATATCCATGATTGTATCAGCACCCACTTTCCAACCTCAAATAAAACACCCTCCTTCATCCCTTATAGCCTGGGGAGGCACTGTAAGCTCCATGCTAATTCTTTCTACAATTCTTTACAAGTCAGAAGTACCAAACTTTACTCAGAGGCCTCCTCTCATGTTGAACAAGTGCTTTTCTACCTTGTGCTTTGAATTGAAGGCACCTGGAAAGACAAAGGCTTAGAAGCATCCATCAGGATAACTCCTGTCAGATCTTTCCCTTGCACTGGAACAAGCTAAAAAGTGAATGTAAAATTCAAACTCTAAATCTTCAAGGTATTTCATTAATGAGGTGCAGTGCTCAATCATAAAGTTAATTGGTTGGTCTTATTTCTGTGGCTGAGAGGAACCACAGAAAGATGAGATGGGGAGGAAGAATCAGCTGAGCCTTTGAGTCACTACAAGGCCTCATCCCTTTGATGAGAAGTGTCAGATTAACATTCATAAATGGTCATAATTCCTTGTGCCTGGAGCTGAGCCAAGGCATCCCAAATAAGAATTAGATTATACAAGGGGCTGTGTGTTCAGCCTCATCTCCAGTGCTGGAACAGCAGGGTCCTGCACAGCCACTCTTGTACCAGGGACAGATTCTGCCTGAATTTGGGCCAGGCTGAGCCTGCAGGGACTGTCCCTTCCCCTAAAGGAGAATTTTACTGCAGTGTGCCTCACAGCCTCCCACACTGTCAGCCTGCCTGGGGAACCTGCACATCATTCTCCTGACACTAAACTCAGCTTTAACTATCCTTTATCAGATGGGAAATTTGTGAATGTTGCTGATAAAACTGAGGACTTGGGGGGAAATGGTGCATTTAGTGAAGGTCACTGATGAGGATCAGTGCTCCTCTGGCAGGTTCTGCCCATGGTGCCAGTCCTGCAGGGCAAGGAACATTTCTGAAAGCCAAATCCCCACCACAACACCGCTCAGGAGGCACAACCCTGCTCTCTCCTGGCCTGTGGGAGCTTTGGGAATCGATGATGCTGACATGAAACACCACAGGTTTGGTTTTTTGGAACAGCACCCAAAAAGGGAAAAATTATCTGCTCCCTGTTGTGTCCCTTAGGCAGCTTCCACTCTCTCAATATTAGGATTTTTTGGCTGGTTATAAATGGGATATTCCAGAAAAACAGCATATGGTGCTTCTGAAACAGAGTTAGGAAAGGAAATTAGTTTTTCCTCACAGAGACATTACTCTTTAGTCACTCCAGTTTAAGTCATCCTAAGGAAAGCAGCAGCTGAAGAGTTTTCCCTGATTCCTCTGGGCAAGGGCAGGACAGTGCTGTAGTGTCTGACAGAATTAATGGGGTACCTGTGGACATTCAGAAACACAACACCATTCCACTGAGTCTTCAGGAAATGAAGCCTAAAGAACAAAACAGTTGTATCATTTTATTCCCCTAGAAACAAAGGGTCAGAAGTCACAGCATGGAGGTTCATTTTATTTTGTAAACTCATTAAAAAGATGTCCATGTACAAAATAAGGACATTTTAAACAACAGAACTGCAGACAAAGGAAACTATAAAAATTCAACACATTAATAAAAAGGTTTTGTTTTCTTTCTGCACAATTCCTTGCACCTCCCACACCAGTCTGCACACACTCTGACAATCATTACAGTTCAGGAGGCTGAACATAAAACCATTTGCTCTGCTGGAGGAATGTGTTGCTGAAAGATCCAAACCCTGGAGCACGTTAACTAAAAGTAAGACAAGCCTGGAGGACCTGGCTAAAGGCTGCTAAATGGTTTCTGTGCATTGATCTGCTCTGAATTCAGCTCACTTGGCTTCCTGCTGATATCTGGAATAGGGGAGGGACAGTGTTAGACTGAACAGGGCCTTGTCCAAAGGTGGCTGTTGTCCTAATGCATCTAATGCAGGCTCAGAAATAAAAACATCGCTGCAGTCAAACAATTTCAACCCCAACAAGTGTTAATTGTGCACCAAGGTCTGCAGCAGCTGCCTGACAAGCTGCTGGGATTTAGGATTCAGTCCTCAGCCTTGGAAACTCCTGACTGCAAGTCTGGATTTGAATCCTTGATACGCTGTCAGTAAGAGGTCAATTATAAAATTCTATTGCTTTTTAATGTGGCTAATTCATAATTTAATTTGTCCCTGTTTCTGCCCCCAAAATGAGTCCCAGCACTGAAAATCCATGCACTGCTTGAGGCTCCTGTCCAAAGTTTCTTTCCCTGTCCTCAGGGCAGGCTGGAGCTGCCGGGTGTTGCTGTGGCTGCAGCGCTCAGTTCGGGTCAGAGCATCCCCTGATCCCGGCTCTGCCCTGCCCAGGGTGCCAGCTGTGGGCTCAGTAAACATCTCCCGTGGCCAGAGAGCAGCTCCATCCCTGCAGAGAGCTCAGGCTGAGCTGTCCTGAGCCAGGACACAGTGCAGGAAACAGCCCCTGCCATAAGGCACTTCCCCATCCCTGCCCAGGCTGGGCTGCAGAGGGGCAGGAGAGCCCGGGCTGGGCTGGGCTGGGCTGGGCTGGGCTGGGCTCAGAGTCCCAGGGAGGGCAGGAGAGCCCAGGCTGGGGCTGCAGAGGGGCAGGAGAGCCCCTCCTGGTGCTGCAGAGTCCCCTTGGGGCAGGAGAGCCCAGGCTGGGCTGCAGAGTCCCTCTCCCAGTGCTGCAGAGTCCCATGGGGTGCAGGAGAGCCCCTGACCAGGGCTAAAGAGTCCCCCAGGCTGGGGCTGCAGAGTCCCCCAGGACAGGAGAGCCCTCCAGGACAGGAGAGCCCCCCAGGACAGGAGAGCCCCCCAGGGCAGGAGAGCCCCTCCTGGTGCAGCAGAGTCCCAGGGAGGGCAGGAGATCCCAGGCTGGGCTGCAGAGTCCCCCAGGATGGGGCTGCAGAGTCCCATGGGGTGCAGGAGAGCCCAGGATGGGGCTGAAGAGTCCCCCCAGGACAGGAGAGCCCCCCAGGACAGGAGAGTCCCCCAGGACAGGAGAGCCCCCCAGGACAGGAGAGTCCCCCAGGACAGGAGAGCCCCCCGGGACAGGAGAGCCCCTCCTGGTGCAGCAGAGTCCCAGGGAGGGCAGGAGAGCCCAGGCTGGGCTGCAGAGTCCCCCAGGATGGGGCTGCAGAGTCCCATGGGGTGCAGGAAAGCCCAGGATGGGGCTGCAGAGCCCCCCAGGACAGGAGAGCCCCCCAGGACAGGAGAGTCCCCCAGGACAGGAGAGCCCCCCGGGACAGGAGAGCCCCTCCTGGTGCTGCAGAGTCCCAGGGAGGGCAGGAGAGCCCAGGCTGGGCTGCAGAGTCCCCCAGGATGGGGCTACAGAGCCCCCCAGGACAGGAGAGCCCCCCAGGACAGGAGAGCCCCCCGGCACTGCCCATCCCCGGTGCCGCTGCTCAGGGCGGTGCCAGCGCTCACAGCCTCCCGTTGGACACCTCGCTCCCCTTGGACTTGTGGTGCTCGTACTTGACAGACACGATCAGGAAAAGCAGGAGGGTGGCTCCCTGGATAGCAGCCAGCAGGAAGAAGTAATAGTTTAATTGGCAGCCATTAATATTACCTAAAAAGAAAAAAAATATTAACTGAGGTGATACAAATAAAAACATGAATCTGGTCAAGTTTAAGTGGTGAAGACATTTCCCCAGAACCAAAGCCAGTCGTGTTTCCATCCCACAGCACAGTTCATTTTTAATTATCCAGAGCAAAGGCTGGCACTGCTGAGGAAGATGTGCACAGGATACAGAATGTTATCTTTTGTTCTCCAACTTAGACCAAGTCAAAAGAAAATAAAAACCAAAATTGAATGCTGTAAGGGAAGCAGTTGGCAACTCCACAGATATAAAAAAAAAGCCATTACTGCAATGGTTTCTCAGCCTTTTCTGGGGACAAAGTTTAGAGTTCATGAAAGCATAGGTGACTTCTTTGTGGTTCAGTTCACCTTTGATGCTCCCTCAAAGTTGTCACAAATTAGTGCTCTGGACATTGAACAATGTTAAATGAGGAAAGCTCATTGCTAAAACATCATTCCTCTGTTAGGAAACATCTTGCTACACTTCCAAGAACAATACATTGTGGCTCATTTCCAACACACCACAGCCAACTGGACCATTACAATTATCAAACAGGTTGCAGAGACTAAAACAGTGACATGTGCATGGACCCAAACCAGCTGTTCCTGCTGCAAGCCTATAAATGTTCAGATTCAATTCCTTTAATCACTGAAACTTAAGATTCAATTAAATGAACTTATAATAAAACGCAATAAAATTAAACTGAGCCTTTCCTTGACATTTAAAATACAATATACATGTGAATCTCCATTTCAAGAGCAGATGTGTTTAAAGAGTAGTAATTATCCTTTATGAGATGGGATATTAAAGCCATGAAATCTTAGTTTTGGTGGGAGAAACAAGTCAATTCAATGGCAGCAACCACCCTTGAAGTGCTGGCAGAGAGGAGAGTTCCTCAGGAGGCTTTGGGGGCACTCAGTCACCCCCAGTGATGGCATGATTTGGCAGAAATAGCAGAAATTGGGCCATGTGCTGATAGTCATTAGACTGCACCTCATGAAATCTCAGATCATTCCCTGACTGACTCCTCCTTGCAATTCCTACCCTGGAAAACCCAGGTCAAGTTCAGATGTCAATGTGGTAACTTTCAGTAGTGCTACACCAAACAAAACTCGAGTTACCAAGTTCCAAAGGGTTAAAAAAGGCACCAACACCCAGCAGAGCAGCCCCTTCAAAAGGATGAATGGCTCAGGCAACACCTCCCAGTTCTGATGGTCTTGGGCAGCTTCAGCACAGCCCGAATATTTCCCAGGGAGAAGATCTGGCAGCTGCTCCAGGGAACAAAGGCAAGGGGCTGAGAACCAGCCTCATCATTTGTGTGAAATTCTTACCCCTCCTGGGCCCTTGGCTGAGTGACCTCTGTGTGGAGCTGCAGAAAAGCTTCCTTTTCGAATTTAGAAACTGCCTGGGGAACAGAAGTCTCAGGGGAATGAAATATTCATTTGGGGAGGACACTTCCATAAGGTTCAGGCTGTTTGTTATCTTCTGCAGTTTTTAAAGAACAGTTTCTAAACCACAGGTGCCAACTTGTGCAATGTGTAGGAATCAGACACTTTCTGGTGCAAATCCAGTAGAAATGGCAAATTCTCTTAGACCAAATTTAAAGTTTAGGCTGCACTTTGAAGCCAGGCACACCCAGCAGGTCTAGCAGGCATTTTAAGAACTGTTCACACTCCTCCTGGTTGAACTAATTAGCCCACTGAGGATGGGAGGTTTCCTCAAATTCCCAAGGTGCCACCTACTGGTGCCAATAATTATTTTTAACCTCCACTGGCAACTCCAAGCAGGTGATTTGTTGAACTTTAGGAGTATAAATAGCTAGCAGACAGAAAAGCAGAATTAACTCATGGTAATTTCAATGAAGCCACTTGAAATGAGGAAGCTGAATAATCTCCTGGAGAGAGATGGGTACATTTTCCTTCCCATAACCACAGAAAGCAATTTCAGTGCTTGATACCAAATTTATTCTTCTGCTGCACGTAATTTAAATATTTTTTACTGAAATGAAAATGTTTGTAATTTCTAGTGATGAAATGCAGTAACAGCTGAGGCTCCACAGAGGTGTTTCCTCGTGCTTTCATGAGCACTCTGAATTATTTTGCACAGTCACATTATTTCATACTTAGATGCAAAATGAAACTGTAACAGAGCGTTAGACAAATTAATATTTTGTAAATAATAACTGTGTTAAACCTCAACAGTGCCATGTCCTTGATGCTTTAGTGAAACTTCTGCTTCCCAGACCACTGAAAAATACACTTACCAAAATCTGTGTGATTACTCATCCAGCCAATTTCTTTAATAGACACCAGTGCCAACAATCCAGAGCCCACAAAGGATCCAATCCCAGAAAAGAAAAAGAACAGCCCCATAATTGCACTCTGCATAGATTTGGGAGCAGCTGAATATGCAAATTCTAGACCTGTATTAAAAGATGAAAAAAACATTATATTATTATTATTATTATATTGGATAATATAATAATATATATTATATTACTATATTGGAATATGCAAGAGATGAGAGGAGATTGTTCTAGAATTAATCCCTTAAATTGCTTTATGAATCCTCTTAAAGGTCAGAAATGTACCAACCCATTCAATGGACAACGTTGGAGACACAGACTTTGATCTTATTTATATTCCATGTGTAAAATCAAGCAATCTTCTGAACCAACATATTCATTCTTCTGTCTGAAATGATCCTCAAAGAAATGTTTGAAATGAACTCAGCATTGGTAATTCCACATTTCCCATCTCCCTGGATTCCCTGTTCCCTCTGTGTTGGGCAGTACATGCAGGACAATATAAAAAAGTCATTCTTGCATTGGCCATGAACATTTATTTCTTACAGCCTCGGTGCCTCTGTCTCTGAACGTGCAGACAGAGAAATTAACTGGAAAGGCAGCAATTATTTTAATTAAATTCACTTTTGATCTCAAATTCTTTGAGTTCATTGCTTGCTAGCAAGCAATTCTTTTTAAGATTTGTAGATAGAGGGCTTGAACTTTCAGCTGTCTTTACTGAAATTTCAACCAATAAACCCAAGCAAAACACACCAGTGAGCATCCACTGCAAATCTGTGTTTGTGAATTTGTGCACCAAGCACTCGCTGGGCAGGCTCTGCCACACCAAGATTAATGCCCATGATTAACTCTCCTTTTTAGAATAATACTCCTGTCAAAAATCAAATGGGATTATTCACAAGAGACAATCAAATACATTCCTTGCAGAGCTTTTTCTGACAGGTGAAATGCTTGTTTCAAAACAGTCTGCTCGTACTGAGAATTAATGCTGCCTCATCTAACATTTTTCTTTGCAAGGGGAGCATTACAGACCTGAAATTGCATCTCTCTCATGTCTGGCATAATAAAGGCACCCTTTATTTACACCACCACTGCTATTTGACTTCTCCAGCCAGGGTTTAATAGCAATCCAGTGGCATTTCTTTCCAAAAAAAGGATTAACACTCCAAGGCAGACAGCCCAGGCTGGCTGCTGCCAGGGAGGAACTTTGTTTTTGGGAAAGGAGCAGGGCTGGGTGCTGTCCTGGCACCTGAGGCACCCTGTGGCCATCACCCTGCTGTGCTGGGCAGGATGGGCCAGCAGGGAACTGAAACATCCTCACCCAGCTCAGCTGCAGGGCTTCCCTAAACTCAAACCATAACCAGAGTCCTGCACACACACACACACACACAGCTGCAAAGGGGCAAAAAGGAGATTTATGTCCAGAAGTAAAAGTGCCTTTGGTTCCCAGGCTCTGCCACCAAGATAATTCACATTTTCCAAGGTGTATTTATCTGCCTGACTGCACTTTAAGGAAAAATAAGCAGCTGGTTTGTGATTTCTTGTTAGAGGTGTCACAGGTCTCCTGAGCCTTATCTTGGCCACCAGATGAGTGAATGTTCTGTGGAAGTGAAGCTCAGGTATAAATGTGAAAGGATCTAGACTGTTTCTTTTCTTGTTCATTTTACAGCTACACTGGGTCTGACTGTTCCAGCTGGAAAAAGACCCCAAGACTCAGAACAAAAACCAAAATGAGTGCAACCCTGGACTTCTTGCAACAAAATAAGGTACAATTCTAAATTTGACTAACTCTTGCAGCAGTGCCAACATTTAATCTGGCATAAAGAATATAAAATCTTCTCTTTGCCTTCTGAGCTCCTCTGGTGCTGGCAGCCATTGAGAATGATTTCATGCTCCTGCAAACAAGCACTTCTGAAATTCAAGCCCCTCGCTGGTGTTGTCATGTGAGATTACAATTCCCAGTTAAACAAGGCTGCTTTAGGAGGATTGACAGAATAATACAAAAGATTAATGCAATGTGTGCCATCTTTTTAAAGGTACCTCAAGTGTAACTAATGTGGCTTAATAAGAATATGCTTAGTTTTACAGTAAACAGGTAAACAGAGGTGTGTTTCAGCCCTTGTGCTATTTAGTCCCTTTTTGCTCACAACAAACATTTCCACATCGTTATGGATTTGTAACCATCAACACTCTGCTTATTTTAACCTTGAATTTCATAGCACAATAGATGCCTTTATCAACTTTAATACTGAACTGGTAAAGTACACTCTGAGTCCTGAGAGGTTTTCTTTAAAATATTAAGAATTAAGTTCAGATAACAATCAGAAAGCAGGAAAGAGCCTTTGTAAAAAAAAAAAATTCCAATGAAAGTGCACTCCACAAAGCAATTGAGCTCTGCATAGAATTTCTGGTACATTTTTTTCCAACACTGACCAAGACTTTTTGAAGTTAGAATGCTGTTGGTACAGACCCAGCAGTGCAGAACAGCAGAATATTCACCTAAGAATTGTGTAAGCCTTAAAGACTTCTCACAAAGAACTCCACTGAAGTCCTCTCAGCTCAGAGTTCAGCAAACAGAGAATGCCTCGAGACCTTCCCACTGCCTGCACACAGGTTTGCTATTTTTTCCCTGCAAACACCTATAAAACTATTAATAGTACCTGGCAGAGAAACAAGATTGTGTAAGAGGGAAGAAATTGGTTTAATTTTCCATGAACACTTGTATTTCTGATAAGTCACCTCTTCATCCTTAAGTGGCACACTCACTAAGCTGCCTACAGTGATTAATTTTATTCTTTGGATAAAAATGCTAAATACAGCCTTAGTTTTAGTTAGTAACTAAATCAGGCAAGATTTTATCGTCAGGTTTTTGTGTGTTAGCATTTGTGACAGGTACCACACACACACAATGAAATGGACAGCAGATGAGTAGATGGGAAAAAATAACAAACCCCACTTTTATTCTCCTTGCCAAGCAATCCAAGCACCTTATTTTATTTCCTAACAAGTGTGGTGACAGCAGAGCACGAGTAAGCAGAGAGGTGATGGAACAGAAGTTGTGTGCTCACTGAGAGGGGAACAAATGCTTCATGTGACAGCTGGGGCCAGCAGGATCTCCCAGAACACAGCATCTCACTCCAGCACGCTGTGATTGCCCAGGAATGAGAGAACTCCCAGGGGAAATGGAACAGGAGCTTCTGTCACAAGGAATGCAAGGACAAGGGCTGTAGGTATTGCCAGGATGAGCCTCACTCACAGTGCAGCATTTGCAAAGAGAATTTCAGCACTTTAATAAGTAACTGCAGTCAGGCAGGAACACAGGGGATTTACATGGGAGGAGCTGGCATGGATTGCACCAGGAGCTCCACAATTGCACTGAAGGAGTTGTCAGCTTACTTTATAAGACCAAAAAAAAAAAGAAAAGCACAAATTGTATTTCCCACACAGAGGAAAATTCAGAGGACACAAAACTGCATTAAGATACAATATTGGAAGAGTATATTGTTTTCCATTATGGCTTGCAAATATCCAGCACTAACTGGATCCCACACAAATATTTTAGGTGTTACTCTGCTTGAAATTCAATTCTGAAAGCACAGTCTTACACAGCCAGGTTTGAAATGTGCAGGACAAAGGTGAGCTTTCCCACTTAAACTGAGCAATATTGTACAAAAATGTATTGGGGAACATCAGAGCTTACTTGTAATGATTTGAGAAGTATTTATTTTCAAGATCCCATTGTTTATGATAAATACAAAAGCAGATTTAAAGCACACAAAGACTCTTACCTGCTATACTTGCAAATATTTCGCTGAATCCAATCAGCACATACTGAGGAATCTGCCACCAGATTGGCAAATCTGCAGCATGGTATGTAACATTCCCAATTGTCTGGTTAATTGTTTTAACCTTCACAATTTTCAGTCTGTTGCTTTCCAGAATTCCTGTGTGAAAGGGGAGGGAAAAAGAGATTGACCTAAGATGCAAACATTGTTTCTCTTTATTAAGAATTAAATTAGGATTCAGCCCTGCATTATAATTAGAAATGATACAATAGGAATATGTATTTATTTCCTGACATAAAGCATTTCAGACTACTTTTGCTATTGTTATTTCAAGACACAGAGTTGTTCTGCTGTAGAATGAGTGGTTATATTCTCATTCAGTAGCAATAATTACACCAACAGCCCATTTCTGGATGGATCAGCTCAGAGCTCTCACGGACACTGCGTTGGGGTTTTTTTAAAGACAATCCAATTTTCACAAACTACTACTTTGCAGTGTTGAACCATTTCAACTGCCAGCAGAGCATTCATAAATTAGAAACCCTTTTGCTTATGGAAATGCCTACACCAGTCCTGTAGAGCCATGAAAACCCTCTATGAATATGATTATGACATTTATTTGGTACTTTTCATCCAAAGAGATCCGAGAGCTCATTAGAGCTTGATTTACAAGCAATACATTGCATAGAAAGCACTTCATATGGAATGAAAAAGAGACATGAGAGTGTAAAATATAAGCATTTTTAGCTTGCTCAGCACAACAGTTTAGAGTAGAAAGTGAATATCAAATAATGCTGTTGGGTTTTGTTGAAGTTGCCCAGATTAAACGATTGACTCACAGTTACACAAAATACACAGAATAGCTGGTAGTCAATAAAACTCCCTGCTTCACCCAAAAGAGACCTCTGTAAAGGAGCTCTGGTCCCTTATCCTGGGAAATGAGGTGAATTTATTCCTCACAGTGCAGAGGAGCAGGGCTGAGGCACTGACACTGCTCCCTGTGGTGTGGGTTACACTTTTCTGCTCCCCCAGCCAACACCTGACCTCATCTGGGCACACAAAATACCCCAAATCAAAATCAAAATACAAAAATATCCCCTCCTGTCCCAAACAGAGCCTCCATGGACAGCACAGCAAGATCACAGCTGCTGCCTCCCTCTCCTGGAGCCACCAAGGCTTCCCACACAATTCCATGGACAAGGTGATGATGCCTCTGTCCCCAAATCTGTGACACCAAACCCTCAGGGGACCAGCCCTGTGCTAAATGCCAAATTTCTTACCAACATCTGCCCCTGAGGTAAAGATTGTTCTGAATTTATGACTCCTTCATGTCATTTTCTCTACATTCCTCACTTCTTTTCAGGTGAGCCACCTTATTTTTATGTATTTTTCTTTAGCTCCCTCAGTGCCCTCTGAACTATGAAGAGCTGCTGTAATTAAAAGAAAACTGGATTTCTTGATGTTTTCATTTTAATATAGCTGCCAAACATTTCAGAGTGGAACTTAATTAAAATGTAAACAAAGCAGCAGAGTCATCCAAGAGCTCAGACATAATTTCATATATTTACACTCAACACTGACTTGTTGCACCTCAAAACACCAAATGATCTTAATGTGTTTATGCTCTTACAAAATAAGCATTGAGCCACCTAGGAGCACACACAATACACCAAACTTTGCCATAAATTCATCTTCAAAGTAATTCAGAACGTGGAATCCATTGATTCTTCTGTTAAGACTTTGATAGACAAGTTTCACGTTTAATTTTACACTCATAATAGTTAAAATAATCTGAACTTCTTGCTATAATGGTTTAAACTCTATAAATGAAGTAGATTTTCCAGTTGAATAACCTTGAACATTGCTGCTCAGAATTCACCATGAGATGCATGAAGCACAGCAGATGTTCATTAAATCTAATCAGCTGCATTTTAACACAGTTTATAAAATATTTTAAATAATCTAACCAATCTAATAGGCAGCCTGAGTAGTGTCCACAACTAATGGCTGTTAGATGAGCAAGTCAAAATGGAAATATGGCACAAATAAATCATTAAGATAGTGCCATGACTGCAAATTCTTGACATTTTCATTTGTTTAAGATTTTATTCGGTGTCCCTCTTGAAGGCAGCAATGGTTGGAAGCAATAGTGTATTTTAAGAATGTTAAAATGTGGCAGCTGTAAATATCACTTAAGGAGAAAATAAAAATTGAATGAAACATATAAACCAACACCTTGCTAAGAAGGAACAGTTTCCTAAACACCAAATTTGTCACAAACTGAAGCTCTTACATTCCTGTTATGATGAAGAGATGTTCAGTTACTCCAAAAGGCTAAATTATTACTGTATAAATATATATTAGATTTTTTATTATATAAATTATTGTTATTTCCAAACAGATGCAAATAACCACCCAAAGAATTCCCCTTTTCAGTTTCTACTGGGGAAGAGCTGGGGAGGATCAAACCAACAAAATCATGTGTTACATCTGCAGGTGAATTGAAAAGAACATTTGAAACTTTAAGGAATTTCAAGTTTCCATTCCCCAACTCAGCTCAATGTGCTCTTCCCCACTAGGAATAAAGACAGACATTGCTGGGTTTGCATTCCCTTATATTGAGCCCACAGGTTCTATTTCAGGAGCTGACATTTAAGTGTTTTACATCATCCTCTTCTCCAGCAGCAGCGTCCTAAGAAACTCGGAATAAGAGAAACACTTCTATTTTAACTTTAAATGACTTTGCTTTAAGAACTTCCCTTGCCCACAAAGTGACCTTGGCCTAATAATTACCTCTCTCATTGAAAGAAATCATAATAACCATATAAAGTGTCCCTCTCCCTAAAATATGGGGGATCCCAAGTGCTGCAATGAATTTATTTAATGCTGTAATGCTTTATCAATATATTCATTACAGTGCTGCTGGTGAGGGCTATGGGTTCTGTGAAGCATTGCTCAGAGATGTTCAGTTCCACATCAGCAGCACTTAACAACTCGAAATCATCTCAAAAGCAGCTGATTTATGGGGCCAGCAGAGTTGCCATCTTTTCCCTTTCAGGCTGCAGCTCAGCTATTTTACACCACACTAATTCCCAAATATTAAGGAACGGGAAGGTAGGGCAGAGAAAACCCAAAGTGGGAGGAAACTCTTGCTCAGCCATAACCTAAGTTTATTGTTTCAGATCAGGGGAAAGGATTTTAGGTAAAATTTCAGCTTTTTTTTATACTTGGAAGTCAGAATGTATGAAGAAACATTTTTAAAGGGTAAATGCAAAGTCTACTTCAGGCAGGAAAAATGGTCCAATTTTATTGCAAGTGCTCAAAACACTTTAGTAAATTTTTGGAAACAATCCCCTTTATTGAGGGAAATGCATCCATGAAGGCACATTCCAACCATCCTGTGAAAAGAGATCTGAATAATGCTGAATTAAATATTCACACAGTGAATTTAACATTTTTTAAAAACGCTGTTGCAGTGAGCTGTGTCAGGAGGTGTCCAGCCCATTTCCTCACCTGCAGCAAAGGCAGAGCACATCACAAAGAACATTCCAACTGCAATCCTCTTCAGTGAGGATGGCAGCAAACCATTCCTCTTCAAAATGGGGTCCACCAGTTTGTCTTTTAAGGGTATGAGGATCAGGATTAGCACTGCATCAAACATGGTCAGCCAGGCTGCTGGAAACTGAAAGGAGAGATGACTCAGGTTGGCAATTTCACACTTAGGAGCTGCTTTTTACTATTATTTAACAAAAACAGATTTTGATTGAACACTTTGATCCCAAATAAACAACAATGCACTGGCAGATATTGTGAAAAGTCAAATAAGAGTGTTTAAAAGCTGAAGAAAATATTCGGTTTTCAGGTTTTCTGTAAGCTCAGCTTCTCATCTGACAGAATTAAACTTTTTACCTAATTCAGCCATGAAAAGTATTTAATAGCCAAGCCCTGTGTATCTTCTACCAAGCTTAGAACTATCAGAAATATGCCACAGAACAGTAGAAAGAGGGTCTTCCTAATGTAAATGCAAAATTCAATTAAAATCAAGTTACACTTGTCAAATGAACAGAGAGGGTGGTGCAACACATGAATCCTGTAAATGCTGTGGTTTTACTTCTCTGTGCCATTTCTGCAATCACATGATGCCAGCCTTTCTTGAAAAATATTGACTCAACAGCTTCTTTCAATATGCTGCAGGTAAAGTGATTATTGATCAGTCTAAAGGAATAAATGTGTCTCACATCCCAAATGCTGATGTATCCCTCAAGGATGGGTGCTCATTCCTACTGGGCTTGCAGAAATGCTTCTGTCCTGGTGTGAAAACTCAGGGCACAGAGACTGATCAGCTTTTTCTTCAAAGGCCAGACCCTGGCACTGGAGGATAAAGAAACTCTTGATGAAAGCAGTGAGAGTTCCCTGAACGCCTCCAGAACAGCTGGGTGTGAGCAGACACTCGCTGTGCCAAAACCTGGCATGTGCATGGCTCCTAAATCCCCAAAGCCTGAGGCCACTGGTCCCCAAAGGCACCAGCTGAGCTGCTGCACAACGCTGGTCTTGTCACTCTAATTAGGAATGGCTGAGAAGAGAATGACACAGACTCTCATGGAGTCAGAACAGGAGAATTCCTTAGTTTATTGCTTCAGCCTTGTTTTATAGACTGTACAGAAAGTACAGAAAGGAAACTCTTATTGGTTAATAAACTGCTACATCACCATCATTGGTCAGTGGTGAACAACACCCTCTGACTTTCTCTTGCAAAGAAAGCAAGAGTAGGAAAACAGCCCCTAGCAGTTGTTTTCTGTCTCTAAAAACTGTTTTGATTCTTCCTTCAAACTTCCCAGGCTACTTTCTCAGGCTGGACTTGAGAAAGCTCTGGGGCCTGCAGTTTCTGCTCCAAAGCTAGCATCCACATATCTAATCTGCATTTCTGCTGCAGAAATCTGCATTTCTGCTGTGCTTGTTCTGCTCTGCTCACCGTATGGATGGAGTTGGTGTCGTTGGATATCTCGGGAATTTTCAGGTGGAGGCTCTGCAGGACGTATGTTGTCTGCATCTAGCATCAGGAAACAGGAGCTGGCATTACTTGGACAGGGAGTGCTGAGAGCAAGGGATTTTTCATTTTACAGCAATGAACAAAGATTAAACCAGAGGTGAAATGCTAGCACAGCAAACTGAAAAGAATTATGGTCAGAACATTACAAGATTTTTTAACCCTATAGTTATTTGTATTAAAAACACAAAGAATCATTGGTATTTGAAAACCATTTCTGCTCTTTTTTTTTGGAAAAAAATGTATTTGATATCTCGAATCATCTCCAGAAGACAGAACCTGAAGATTACAATGAGGTCTAGACCACTTACTCTAACCTGTGTGAAACAAATGCAAAATGAAACAAAGCACAGTATTTAAAATATGTGAATTTGTACAACTGTGAGTCTTAACTGTAACTGAAATGATTTTATTTTTTTTTTCTATTATTAGGTCAAAATATTATTGGAGAGTATTCCTTAGGAGTTGTTTTTCATCTCTCATCTTCAAGGTAAGTTTGCTATTTATGAGAGAACACCCCAAAAAACATTAAATTAGAAATGATGTAAAATAGAACTGTAACCATTTGGAACTACTCACTTGAAAATACACTGTCCAGTAAGGTATTAAAGCCAGAAAGACAGGGATGATCTTGACAAGAGCTTTTACATCTTCTACTTTATCTTCCCTGAAAGGTCCCCCCCGAGACAGCTTGGCCATCTCAAAGAGGCTTTGCTTGCGGGGCGGGTGCAGCACTCCCTGAACCTCACTTTGGAAAAGGATTGGAAATGTTTAGTTAAACATAACTGGCAATCTTGTCTTCCTTAGAAAAAGATAATGCATTCCCAAAATCAGTAATTCATGTAAGTTACAGCAACACAGCCAGGCCAGAGTGGATCCCCAGCAGGTGCAAACACGAGAGGAAACTTTCTGCTGTGAAGTTTCCTGATCTCCCATCCTCCCCACACAGCCCAGCCCTAAAGAAGTGGCAGAACTTGGAGTAACTTGCATTTTGTGATACTGCAGTTCAATTTATTGAACTGTTTGGCAATCTGAACACACAAAACTCCCCCTGCAGAGGGGACACCTGACATCTCTTACCAGTGACTCAATCCAAACACCACTATTCCATGGGCAGCTCTTAAGAGTGGAAAAAACCCGGCTCCCCATCAAGCTACTTAGAGCATTAAATGCAGATGACAGTGCTTTCCAAATCAGAAGGCATCCACAAACATGTGTACCAGAGAGGAGAGTTAACTGAGAGCAGCACAGCGAGGTTCCACGGCAGTGCCAGGAACCGTGAGCTGGCAGCACACAGAGCTCAGCTGGCCCCATCACCTGGCTGCAGGGACACCCAGGGGTCTCCTTGGCCTCTCTTCCACCCCTCAGCTCCCAGAAACAATCTCCAGGACTCCAATTCTCCAGCCCTGAGAGCCAAGCTGCTCACTCTGCTGCAGTCCTGAGTGGAGGCTGTACAGAAGAGCTCTCACAAACCTGTTTGCTGAATGTTCCCCGGGGCTCTTCTTGGAGCAACAGGAATATGTGAGAATTTTGAACATGTCTGTGAAGGCACTGCCATCAGGAGGTTTGGTGATGAAGAAGCTCTGCCCACATAAGAAAACCATGAATGAAATCCCAATGCAGACTGCTGGGATGCTGTATCCGATGACAAAGCTGACGTTCTGCTGGATGTATGCAATGCCTCCCAGAGACAGGATGGCTCCCAAATTAATGCTCCAGTAAAACCAATTAAAAAATCTTCTTGTGGCTTCTGGACCCCGGTCTTTGACCTGGAAAAGATTAAAAACAAGCCCTTCAGTTTCTGAAGAAAATAATGCTAAACAGAATTAGAATCTTGGAATTAGAATTCAGACAAGCTCAGTACACTGGAGAGTTCAGGTTTCATTTAGAGTCACACTGAAATGATGGAAGTGTTACATGGCATTTGATGAAGTGACATCTCAGTGAGCTGCCCCATTATGTCAGCCACCTTCTAGAAGCTCAGCACAGGGACAGGAAAGCCACACTGCTGAGACACAGCTTCCCAGAAAGGCCATTATTATTTCTACTGACTCTCACTGCGTCATTTCTCTACAAAAATTAACATCCCAGAGTCCACAGGAGTTTAAGTAACTATTCTTTGGTGACAAAAAGTTAAGCTACCTAAAAATTTACATATTGCCACAATTGCTTCTTCTAAGTGTATTTACATAACAGTTAGCACTATTCCATTTTCTAAGCCTCAGATGAATACTTGGTAATGAAACAACAAATTTAAATTGTAACACAGTCTTAATGCCTCTGATCAGAACACAAATTGAGGACTTGTCATTCTGACCTTTAAAAAAAATTAATTAAATTTGGGTTGCCTGAGGATCACAAGGCCCCAGTAAATATTTATCCTCTAAGTCAGTGCTGTTCATAGTGTTATTTTCTCTCCAGTGAAAGTAAAGACATCCCTGGTTTACAGAACTATCCTGTACAGTTTCCACCACCCCTCTTTATTATTTCCTACTGTAAGTTACCCCACATTTTGTAATTAAATCCCAGCAACCCTGCATCACTGATAAGAGGTGATGTAAGAGAAATTATGCAAATTAAAATTTGAAATACATTAAAAATATCAAGTAGTCTGCAGAAGAACCCATAATACTGCATTTGTCAGTGGTTGATGACTGAAAGGCCATTAACAGTGACTGGCAAGTCAGTGCCATGCACCAGCCTTGCTGAGTCAGTTATTTTTCATTTCTAACTGCAAATTTCCCCTCCTCATCTGCCACACCTTCTAAAGATCCAGATTTAGTTTGCAATATGAAAAGCAAGCTGTTTCTTAAAATGAGTTTTAACACTGTCAGTTCTGACTAACAGCTTCAGGTTTCCCAGTGGTGCACAAACCCATCTGCAGCATTTAGCCAAGCCCAACAAAGGAAATATTCAAGTATTTATCCCTGTGCACAGTTAATAGCACTGTCAGGTGCATCTGTCAGCACGTCAAATCCAATCCTGGAGACTAAACCCAAAAAATTCTCCCTCTCCAGCTTCAACCTGGTACTGAATTCGTAACTTTCAGTGTTCCAATGTAGGAATTCCTTCTGAAGCCCAATGAGCAGCAGGATATCAGCACACAATGACACAGAACACGGTGCTCCAACTTGTGTAAAGTGTTGGCAATCCGTTTGATGAAGTTTCCATTTCTTCATCACAAAGTCTCAGTTCTCTTATTTCTGCAAGGAAGATGACTTCTCATCCTCCCTCTTGCACATGACCTTGCTGACATCTGGACAAAGGAAAGCTGGGAGAAGAAAGCCAACTTTGATGCAGGTAAGAACAGGGAAGCACAGCGTGTGTCAAGCATTATTCCAGCCTCCAACCATTAGCTGCTGAGAAACTTCCTGAACCAAGGATGGCTCCTCTTGCTGAGCCAAGGCAGCAGCTCTCCTCTCTGTGAGCTCTGTAACCTGCCTCAGAGCCCAGGGCAGCTTTCAGAGCCGTCACATCCCGTGGCAAAGAGCTCCATTAATTAATTACCTGGTGGGAAGGACTGCCTCCACTCGCTGCCCTGTCCGAGCCTCGCTGCCTTCGCCTTGTTCCAGAGGCCACAGGGACAGCTGAGCTCCATCCCAGCCCTGCTCCACTGCTGCCTCTGTCCCCTGCCTGCTGCTGCCACTTTTTCCAGAGCTAGGAAATGTATGATCTGTGACTCCTTGAATCTGGAAACTACTGACAGTGTCTGTGCCCTTCCCAGAAACTTTCTTCACCATCTCCAGTGTTCCTTTGGTGACAGAGGGACAAAAAGGAGGGCAGTGCTCAAAGGACAGACACCCCACAGACTTATGAATGCAAAGAATCCATCTTCTCCTTCTCTATCCAAGTATATATTTGCACGAAAAATCACATCACAGCCACGTCTGAAATGCCACTAAGGCATTAAAATGGCAAACATTAATAACTGAATAAAAGTCCCACTGAACAACCTGGTGGAATATCTTCTCAAAAAGCTGTGAAGATGTCTTGTCAAAACCCCACATGAAAGAACAAGATCATTCAAAAGTTCCTGAAAGTTGCAGTTTTCATTTGTTCCTGCAATCAAGTGACAGTCACAAGTGACAAATGTAACAAACACCCCAAACTCGTCCCAGCCTACTCTGAGAGCAACCACACAACAGAGCAAGGATGAAACAGAGAGCCTTGTCCTCAGCCTGCCCACAAAGGTACAGTGACAGGAGTTCTGTGCAGTCAAATTTACAGAATCCTGAGCCTCTAACCCATCTCTGCAGACAACTGCTCATTCTTTGACATCATCTGAGAGCTCAGCTGCTACATAATTTCCAAGTTTAATACTAAAATTCAGCAAGTTCACATGTAAAGTCTGCTTTCTCTCCCATCTGTTATTACTGGCCTTGTGAATGCCACAACTTGTCTCAAACTTGTTCTCTGCAGAGCCTTTGAGCTCCACAGGCTCATAAGAAGTTTGACAGCAGCAACAGCAAAATAAGTTGCAGTTAGGGACCTTCAAATCCTTACACGTGGTTCCCCTTCCTTATCCACAGGCTGGAAAATCTATGCTCTACAAGTAAATAAAGGCTGAAAATCACTCTAAAGCCATCTTTACAGCAGCAATTTCCAATAGCAATTGTAAAACAAGGGTTCTAGCAGAGCTGGAAGATGTCTGGCAGTTATGGCCTGATAGGTTTATTGGCTCTGAAGGCAGATGAGAGGGAAGGCTCAGGGTAGGTGAAACCTGGCCTCTCTAATCGCTGTGACCCTGAAGGAGATCCAGCTATAATTAGAATGATTATGGCTGATACCAGATTAGGAGTCTGCTACTGTTCTGGCTCCAGTGCTGAAGCTGGAGCAGCTTTCACAATAATGACCAACAGAGCAATTGTTTCCTAACTGCAGAAAGTCACAAACTGCTCCATGGAACAGGAAGTGACAGCAAAAGACTTGAAAGGGGAACTGGAAAGTGCCAGGTTATAGCATCACATGATGAGAAACTTCTGAGAACCAGCAGCTCAGATTTAGAGCAGCATGATGGATCCCTCTGCAGCTTCTAGAAAAACATTTATCAACACAGTTGAGAAAGGCTGGTCTGTCCCAGCTTTGCAGGAACTTATTTTGCCAAGCAGACTGGTGCAAGTTACTCCACTCTAACAGCACTCTGAAAGCACACATTTAACAGAGTTAGTTAGAAACCACATTTCCAACTTCAGAGAAAAACAAGCATTGAATTCAGTTTCTGATTTTCCACAAAGTGATTCTGCTAAATAGAAACCCTCTCATTATATAAGAGCTCTCCACCCAAATTCTACACACACATTAAAGCTGGAAAATTCACACGGTAGTTTTTAAGAGATCTGAAGTGCAATTAACATTCTGAAAGGTGATTGTGCCAACTAAAGTACATGATATCCAATTCATCCTTTCCTTCTGTACTTAGGGGAAGAGAACAAATCTTACCAGCACACATCCAGCCAAAACTTGTGTGAAATGTGCTCTGGCCTCCCAAGAATGTGGTTCTGGGAGACAGACTTTACTCCCAGATAGATAGATAGCTGTAGAGATAGAGCTATATAGATATATACACATCTCCCCAGCAGTTTTCTACATTTCTGTGCAGGGAGAAGGCACCCAAGAGGGCCCCAAACTGCACTCCAAGGTAAGTGGCATGCTGTAATATATTTAACAAGAGATAAGCCAGAAAAAGAGAGAAGGGGAAAATTCCGTCCTCGGCAGAGCTCCACTGATTATTATGGCCCAGAAAGGAGTGTTTCTTTTGCTTCACCCTACATAAATCACTGCAAATTATCTGCAAACCTGGCCAAAAACTGCTTCCCTCGAAATCCTGGGGGAAAAGCCTTTACAAAAGCCAGCCACACTTCCATTGGCAATGGCTCTTTTTTGCTCTGTTCCTGCCATTATTTATCTCCCATGTTTAACTTTCATAAAGCGTTCTGGGGATAAGCAGTCAGTTTTGAAAAACACCTTACAAGATAAAGTCATATTAAAGCTATTTCACTTGATGGGCTCAGGCTGGCTTAAGAAGAACTAATGCACTGGGGACACACAATCCTGGGCTATAATAACGTTTTACATTTATATACTGGCTTTCACCCAGGACTCCAGAATTTAGAATACATAAAATGCCAAAGAATGACAAATGCAAACTGCACAAGAGAGAACAGAGGTGTGTTTGGCAATGATTCTGTGGTGGATCCTCACTCTTACAAAGAATTCATGGCATTTCTGATACCTGCTCTAACCACAGCTCAGGGAGCCAGTAAACACACATGCAACTGCACTTTCAGTCTGGTTAGAAAAGCTGCTCAGTACTGCCTGAGCATACTGAAATTCTCCATTTTAAAGCAGAAATGACATTTCTACATCCACAGCCAGCACACTGCCTCAGCAGAGGGCTGTAAAAGAAGCCCATACAACAGAGCATTGCAGTTGTTGCTGGACTCCAAGCTGCCTGTGCAGTGTTTTCTGTGGAGCACCGGGTTCTGCAGCGATGCCCCAGTGAATGATACCCCTGGAGCAGGTCTGGGTGAGGCATTAAACAGGATGTGTCCCTATGGGAACAGCCCAGGTGATGTTTACCACGCTCAGAGCAGCTTCCCCCCATCATGTGATGCAGCATGAGCCTGCACAAAAATACCACTCAAGGGCAATGCAGTGCACAAATACCTAAAGCAGAAAATCTGTTTGTTCTGCAGCCTCCCCTTATCACAGGATGGTAAAGGCCTCTGACACCGCCTCAGAAGGCCCCTGTCATCCTTGACAAAGCTAAAATGTGTATCCTGTACTTCATCTGATGAGCTCTGGGGTCAAAGTAACTGGGTACAAACCCACCAGGGAGGATAATTAACAGTGCACAATGGCCATGGAGTATTCAAGCCATGTCCTCAAGAAGGTGACGGCTCAGCCAACTCAGTTAGCACAGCTAAGGCAGGGTTACCAGGAAAGCAAAAGGGATCTGGCAGCCCACACGCACCAAAACTCCATCAGCCAGGGCACAGCTTCACAACTCGCATTCCACGAGGGACCAGAGCTGGATGATGTGATTCCCTGCAAGGCTGGGAGATCAGCGGCTCGGGCCGTCCACCCCAGCCAGGCAAGCCCCTCTGCCACCCCTGGGGCACCCACGAGCTGCCGGACACAGCGGACAATACTCGACCTGGTCTGCCCCGAACGGGGTGATGTTGGCCTTGAGCGAGCCGACGCCCAGCCCCACGAGGACCAGTCCCACGAAGGTGGCGGTGGCACAGTAGCGGGTGGCTCCGAGCTGGGAGCAGGGCGCCGGGGTGGCGTTGGCGGCCGGCGAGGAGCAGTTCTCCACGGGGAACAGGGGGATGTCCCCGCACAGGCCCTGGCGGGTGTGCGGCGCGGCGACCACGGGGAAGGCCAGCATGCCCAGCAGGTAGAGCGCCATGCTGAGCAGGATGGTGCCGAACTTGCCCAGCAGGGCGTCGGCCAGCCAGCCCCCGAACGGCGACACCAGGTAGGTGATGCCCATGAAGAGCAGCAGCGCCTGGCTGGCCTGGGTGCCCTCCCAGTTGTAGGGTGGCCCGTTGAGGAACAGCACCAGGTTGGAGGTGATGCCGTAGAAGGCCACTCGCTCCAGCAGCTCGGCCAGCAGCACGGCTGCGCAGGCCAGCCGCCGGCCCTGGAAGGCGCTGCTCGCCGCTCGCCCGCGCTCGCCGCTGCTCAGCAAAGGGCTGCGCTCGTTCGGCTCGGCCTCGTCCATGGCCCCGCGTCCCCCCGGCCCCGCGGCCCCGCCGCGATCCCGGCCCGCCCTACGGGACCCGCGCCCACCGCCGGGCCCGGCACCGCCACCGGCGCCGCGCCATTGGCTGAGGCCGCTGTCACTCCGCTCGCGTCAGGCCCCGCCCCCGGCAGCGGCGCGGCGCTATTGGCCGAGGGCGCGGTCTCTCCGCCCACTGCGCCGTCACGTGGCCGAGTGGGGCGCGGCGGGGCGGAAGCGGCGGGGCCGGGCCGGGTGTGAGGGAAGCCCGGCGGGGAGAGCCCGCAGCGTGTCCGGAGCGTGTCCGGCAGAGCCCGGGCCGAGCTGGGCACGCCGGGCTGTGCGGCACCTCTCCCCGCTGTGAGTCGGCTGCAGCAGGGAAATGGGTGCTCACAGAATCTCCGCAGCGGTTCTGTTGGAAGGGACCTCTGGAGAAGGCCCGGGCCGAGCCCCGGTGGCGCAGGAACCCGTCCGGGTGGGTTTGGAATGTCCGCAGAGGGAGAACCCACGGCCTCCCTGGGCAGCTTTCCCCTGCTCTGCCATCCCTGGCGAAAATAAGTTCTTGCTGGAGAGGTGGAATTGTGGTGCTTTAGTTATGGGCGCTGCTCCTCATGCTGGGGCTGGGCACCGCTGAAAAGAGCCTGGCACCGATTCCTTGGCAGCCACTCGGAGATATTTCTATGCCTTAAAGAAATCCCTTCTCAGTCTCTCGAGATTGAACAGGCCCAGCTCCCACGTTCCCTCAAAAGAGAGATGCTCCAGACCCCAGATCCTCTTTGGGCTTTCTTAGGGTTATTTATTGCTCTAGTTTAAGATTGGTTCACAACAAGGCCTTTCAGCAGGACAAGGTGGTAATGTGCACTGTGAAACATGCATATATGTGTTTTTATGTGTTTTTATATGTGTTTTTGTATGTGTTTGGAAGCAGTGGGCCTGGCCCAGCACCAGGGTGTGCCTGGTGACTCGGGTGGGAAGGCATGCAGGAATTATCCAGGTACACATGGAGAATGACCACTGATTCCAGTGGGACAAAGCACATGGTCCAAATGGGAAAACATCAATTAGCAGTTGTAAGATTAGAGCCCTAAGAAGTGCTGCAGTTCCACCATCACACCTGTTGAGCTAAAGGTTATGAACATATTAAGTAGTCTTCAGCAGCAGATCTTAAAAGTCTTATTTTTGGCCAGAACAAAGTGGGTAAGACACTGGTGGTTCTGTGTTTTCAGTGAGAAAGTTATATTGACATATAGCTACACAACAAACATTTGGGCATGACTTACTTTGGGGCAGTGTTGGTAGTGGAGCAAGTGATGCTTGTAAAAGTAAATATATTCATTTAATAATGGGCCTTTGTAAATAGCATATGCCATAAAAATGACTCATTAAATATATTTGCTCTCTAAAGTAGTTAACCAATTTCATGACAAAGAACAATGAGGAAAAAGGAACCAGCTGCACAGACATGTCTGTGGACCACTGTAATGTGACTGATTCTGTAATAAAGTTGCATTTCATCTTTTCCTAGCTTAATACAGTATTGTGATTAATACAGCAAAATGATTGCACTTTGAGTATTAGTAGTATTTTCTGGAGACTCAAAGTAATGAAGCAGACTTTGAATTGCTGTGTCATGTTTTCATGTTTTATGCTCTTCATCATTTACCTTGGTGAGTGAGGTGAGATTTCTATATTGACCTATCCCACAGCTGGTACAAACACCTAAAAATGCTGGGCAGTGGTTGAAATGTACATTAAAATGTTACTTTTCAGCTGCAGAGCTGTGGGTACTCTCACTGAAATTCACAAGTTAGAACCCAAACATTCTCTGGCAGTGCAGCAGCTCAGGAAGGAGCTTTTAATTTTCCTCCAAACAACACCTTGCTACAGTGTGTTTAAAACTTCATTCTGATACATCCACGATCCTTTCTCTGAATGCTGTGAATGCAGCTGTGTCTGTAAAGGAATACATTAATGCATGTCCATATTTTCAAGATACAGTGCTGCACCTTTCCAGGTTATTTTTTTCAGTCAAAGCCAGAGTTACCATAAATAGTGATAAAATGGTAAGATCTCTTTGAATGTTTCCTTTATCTCCTCTTTATTTCTCAGACATCTGGTTGAGTTTCCTCATTCCTCATGGAGCAGGCTTTGTCTTATTTTGACATTTGCATTTTTCTCTTCTTTGTGTTGCACACTAAATGAGTTGGAGAGCTTTAGCTAACCCAGAACGTGTCTCTCTGAGCCACAGTCAGACATCCTGCCTGGAGAATCTGTTTCTGCCTGCCCAGGCTGTTGTGGGTGTGCTGCCAGACCTGTGCTGTGTGCAGGGGAGCAGGAGTGTGGCAGGGGCTGAGCCTGTGTGACACCTGCAGTTGGGAGCAGTGCCAGGCTCAGACACCCAAATGTGCTTCACTTCAGCTGCTCCAAGGCTGCAACCCTGGCCAGACTCAGGAGAGCCCCGCACATCTCAACACCAGGGGGATTTCAGTGCCACAAACACTTTATAGAACAAAACTGGTTGGGTTCTGCCTACCCTTAGATTAGCATTTACCCTATTTCTAGCATTTCTGCAAGATTGGTTGAACATTATTGGAAGAACATTATTGCTCTTCCAGGTTGTAGCCAAAATTTTTAGTTCCAGCGGGGTTTGAAGTGGTCTAAATAACGCTGTGCTGAATCTAAGTGAGAACTCAGTGAGATGCAGCTTTGCAGCACTAAGACTCGTTAGCAAAACACGAGCCTGCCCACCAAAATGTTTACAGAACCCACTCCAGTGTGTGTTTTTACCACTTCTAAACCCTCAATTCCAAAACACCTGTTAGCCTCAGAAAGCTACACAAATTATTGGAAAAAGTATTGTTTCAAAAATGATTAAATTCAATATTCCTCTGCCCATGGCTTATTTTTTCTACATATTTTTCTCTCTGTGTACCTGACACTGAAATTTGAAGAGTAATTTAGGCTATAATAACAAGGCACTGCAGTTTTTAGAGACCACTTTTCCCTGTCTTCTCCAGCCTCTGGGGAAGCTGGCACCTGTGTGACCCTGGGGTGAATTACGTCATGCAATCAAACTAGGTTATAAGAAAAAAAGTGAGTTTTCTGTCCAGTCAGCCCCCTTCTCATCACCACCAATGTCCCACACCTGTTCTCAATAGCGTTACAAGACGTTGGAACACGTTCAGGTGTATCTACCATCAGCCACCTGTTTCCTGTTAATGTCCCAAGGCACTCCCTATGGGCCCCTCACCTTCCTGCCTGCTGCCCCTCTCAGCTCTCCTGTGTTCCTCACTCGTTGGGGTGCACCCCTTTGATCCTGAACACTGCCTTGCTGGTCTGGGAGATGTTTTGCTTTATCCAGAGTTCAGGTTTGTTCTTTTTCTCTTCCCTGTTTTGTTGCATTTTTGGATTCTGTCTGCTGCTGTGGTTTCTTGCCAGACCTTCCGCTTGCTCTCACACACCTTTGGCTCAGCTTCGTTATGGCCTTCCTGGTGTTGGGTGGTTTTTGACCGTCCCACTGCTTTGTTCTTTGGACTAGCACATTCCTCTGGCTGTTCTGGGGGTTGGCATCTTACCCACATGTAGGTTTTTCCTGCAGCGAGCACGAGGCAGCTCACGGGAGGCTGTGATGCTCTCCTCGGAGGCCTCTGAATTAAGGTTTCCCTGGCCACCATCTGAGCGCATCCTCTCTATGGCTGAGTAACGAGAACACACAGCGCTGTCTAGAGGTGTGGGAAGGCACGCAAAGCTCCGGGCTCGGTAGCCAGGTGTCCTCTGGCCGGGGCAGCTGGCAGGGCTGGCCCAGCCCCGCGCAGGGCCGGGGGCCGCGCTTTCCGGGCCCGGGGCAGGTGAGGCGGGCGGAGCGGAGCGGAGCGGCCGCGATGAGGCTGCTGCTGCTGGCGTGTCTGCGGGCACGCACCGGCAACGCCACCACGGCCGCCAGGATCCGGTCAGTGCCGGGGGGAAGGATGCGCTCCGAGCCGCGGGGAAGGAAGGGTGCGCTCCGTGTGGGGAGGCTGCCCCGGCGGGCAGGGCCCGGGGCCCGGCTCCAGGCGCTGCCGGTGCACGGGGGCGGCTCCGGCCGGCCGGGGGTGTGTGAGGGCCGGGGCACGGCGGGGCCGCTCCTCCCGGGCAGGACTGAGCCCGGCTCCGGAGCGGATCCCCGGCACGGCTGAGCTCGGTTCCGGAGCCGCCGATCCCGGGCAGGGCTGATCCCGGCTCCGGAGCCGCTCCCGGCACGGCCGAGCCCGGCCGGCACAGCCGCAGGGCAGCGCGGAGCTCCCGGGCACGGCTGATCCCGGTTCCGGAGCCGATCCCGGGCACGGCCGATCCCGGCTCCGGAGCCGCTGCTCCCGGCAGGGCTGATCCCGGTTCCGGAGCCGCCGATCCCCGGCAGGGCTGATCCCGGTTCCGGAGCCGCCGATCCCGGCACGGCTGATCCCGGCTCCGGAGCNCCGGAGCCGCCGATCCCGGGCAGGGCTGAGCCCGGCCGGCACAGCCGCAGGGCAGCGCGGAGCTCCCGGGCACGGCTGATCCCGGTTCCGGAGCCGCCGCTCCCGGCACGGCTGATCCCGGTTCCGGAGCCGCTCCCGGCACGGCTGATCCCGGTTCCGGAGCCGCTCCCGGGCACGGCTGATCCCGGCTCCGGAGCCGCTCCCGGCACGGCCGATCCCGGCACGGCTGATCCCGGTTCCGGAGCCGCCGCTCCCGGCAGGGCTGATCCCGGTTCCGGAGCCGCCGCTCCCGGCAGGGCTGATCCCGGTTCCGGAGCCGCTCCCGGGCACGGCTGATCCCGGCTCCGGAGCCGCTCCCGGCACGGCTGATCCCGGCTCCGGAGCCGCTCCCGGCACGGCTGATCCCGGTTCCGGAGCCGATCCCCGGTAGGGCTGATCCCGGCTCCGGAGCCGATCCCCGGTAGGGCCGATCCCGGTTCCGGAGCCGCTCCCAGCACGGCTGATCCCGGCTCCGGAGCCGATCCCGGCAGGGCTGATCCCGGCCGGCACAGCCGCAGGGCAGCGCGGAGCTCCCGCGGCCGCAGCGCTGGGAATGGCCCGGGCTAACAGCCTCCAAAACATCCCCGATGTCCCCATTGAACGCTCTCTGTGACGTGGGAAAAGGATGTTGGCTGAGAGCGGTGCTGCTGGGGCTTCCCTGTGCGTGTGAGCGATAAAAAAAAAGTCGCTATAAAAATGAATTAATTTCCCAATGGTTTCGTCCTCTTGAGGCCCGAAATAACGATTTGGTTTCATCTTATCTGAAAGTCGTCTCCAGTTTAGTTGTTTTTCTTCGGATGAATCTCTTGGGATATTCTGCTGTGACGAGTTTTCCCTGCCCTTGAGCTGGGTATTATCTCCCGTTTAATGTTATGCATGGAAACATCCTCAGATATTTAAGTTTTCACACTGTTTGTGTCATACCAAGGGCAGGCTCAGAGTTGTGCAGGGCTGCTCTGCTGTGTAAGGTGCTGGCAGAACGTATCTGCTGGTCCTGTCTCTCACCCAGGCTCTGAAGATATCCAGAGCAGAGAAAGATGAAGGTTTTGGTATTTCAAAACAATGATTGTTACTAAAATTTTGAGATAGAAGTATGTATTTTTATGCCTGTACATTTCAGCAGAGCTCCTGTGGCAGTCTCCATTTCCTTTCATATCTTACCCTTTGCTTTGGATAACACAAAACCAGTTATTCTTGGGGACATCACTGCTCAGTTTTCCTCTCTAAGGATATTTACCTTTACAAACTAAATACTTACCTTCTTCCAATTCCTCTTTGAGGGAACTCAGGCACACATTTAGACTGGAGCTGTTCAGAGCTGACCTGGTGGAAAATCAGCTTTTGCGTTATTTCTAGTTAAAATAAACCTGAATAAGCCAGAAAAACAAATGTTCACAATTATGTCAATTATATGATTTAATTTTAATTACACTGACAGTGGTGTGTGAGCACACTGTACCGAGGGAGGATGAGCAAGGTGCCTTCAACCATGGCAAGCAGCAATTTTGGTGGCTGAAGCTGTGGCATGTGATATATATACATATATATATATATAATATATTTATAAATATATATATACATATATATTATATATTTATAAATATATATATTATATTTATAAATATATATAATATATACATAATGTATATAATATATATATAAATCTATATAAAATAGACATAATATATATATAATATACAAAATATATCTAAAATAAAATATATCTAAAATAATAGTTTTGGGATGAAGGGGCACAGGCTTGGTGAGCTCCAGCAGCTCAGCTGGCAGATGGTTTAACACATAATTAATAATAATTACACATAATAATAACAGATGAATGCAGTGCTTTGCAGCTGTGGGAGCACAGCCACCCACTGCAGCATCCTGGGAATTCCTCAGGCCAAGAGTGGGAATTCCTCAGGCCAAGAGTGGGAATTCCTCAGGCCAAGAGTGGGAATTCCTCATGCAAAGTGGGCGCTGCTTTCTCGCGCACAAAGACCTTCAAACAGAAAGAAAATAATGAGAGATAAACTTAATTGACGTTCACAATAAAGCTGGGTAAAGGATTCTAGCAGAAATGGTGTTTGAGGGTAACTTGTGTCATGTTTAGTTCCTGTTTTATCACAATAAATGTTATTTATTGGAATAATGTAAGTGAGCCTTCAGGGAAAGGAAACAATTCTGATCAGGGAAAAGTCAAGAGTATTAGCTAGCTCTTAAGTCCATATTCCTGCCTAAAAGGCTAGGTCATCACTAAAACCATCCTGTGCAGCTATTTCTATCCCATACTGATTTTTTTAAGACTTTATGCCATTAAAAATCACCCCAAAACCTTTATGTGTGGCTGTGTCACTTTTAACACCAGTCTGCCATACTGAGGTTGTGTGCACGTGGCAAACTCTGTGTATCACGTGTGTTAAAACACATAAAATACACATTGCAGTTAATATTTGCCTTCAGTTGTATCCGTGCATGTGCTTAGGAAGTTATTTGTTCAATTTTTTTAAATATTGAACTTTTGGTTAAATATAAATGAAACAATGACGTTGTCTCTGGGTTGAGCACTTGCCAGCATGGATTAATTTTATGGCTTAATATCACAGAGTATGCTCTGTTTATGATATTACAACTCTTCCAATAACTGCTTCATCTTTTCATAAATAAGATATTCATTTCCTGAGTTTGAAGTGAGTGGTGGCAAAGGCACCAGGATCTAATTTGGCTAAAAATCAACTTGCTGAAACAAGTGGTGTAATGAATGTGCTGTGGGCTTTACTCCTATTGGTGTGCTTAATCTTTAATCACCTTAAAAAACAGGAGCAGTGAATAAAGAATACAGCACTAAGCAAAAGTCTTTGTTCAGCCTTAGAAATGAGATCAAAGAGGGTGTCAAGGAGGAAAATAAATTATTCTTCCCTGCCCCTTGAAATGTTTTGTTGGTCTTTTATGCAGTGAGGAGGAATAGAAATCTGGAATTAATAGGTTAATTAGAAAGATTTAGATTAACTGTTTTGCCAATATGTAAATGTTTTCTGGAGAGGGAGAGATTGTTTTGGCTCTCTTTAACTGGCCAGTTGAGACAGCCATTCTGTAAATCTCCAGGAAATCAACTGTGAGAGAATTAAAACCACAAATTCAGCGGCATTTATCATTCCTCTGGACAGCTGGGTTTGAGCTGAGACATTTACTGCAGTAATTCAGTGATCAGAGCTTTCTGCTGCTTCACCTTGCCCTGTGTGCCAGTGTTACATCCCACAGGGGAGCACTCCCAGGGCTGGGGTCCTGCTGTCCTCAGGGCAGGTGTGGCAGCTCCTGCAGCTCCCTGCTGCCTCTGCTGGGCTTCTGGAGGTCCCTGCTGGGCTTCTGGAGGTTCTGGAGGTCCCTGCTCAGGTTCTGGAGGCTCCTGCTCGGGTTCTGGAGGCTCCTGCTCGGGTTCTGGAGGTTCTGGAGGTCCCTGCTCGGGTTCTGGAGGTTCTGGAGGTCCCTGCTCAGGTTCTGGAGGTTCTGGAGGTCCTTGCTCAGGTTCTGGAGGTCCTTGCTCAGGTTCTGGAGGTTCTGGAGGTCCCTGTCCAGGTTCTGGAGGTCCCTGCTCAGGTTCTGGAGGTTCTGGAGGTCCCTGTCCAGGTTCTGGAGTTTCTAGAGGTCTCTGCTCAGGTTCTGGAGGTCTCTGCTCAGGTTCTGGAGGTTCTGGAGGTCCCTGCTCGGGTTCTGGAGGTCCCTGCTCGGGTTCTGGAGGTTCTGGAGGTCCCTGCTCGGGTTCTGGAGGTCCCTGCTCAGGTTCTGGAAGTCCCTGCTGAGGTTCTGGAAGTCCCTGTCCAGGTTCTGGAGGTTCTGGAAGTCCCTGTCCAGGTTCTGGAGGTCCTTGCTCAGGTTCTGGAGGTTCTGGAGGTCCCTGTCCAGGTTCTGGAGGTCCCTGCTGGCTCTGCAGGGCCACTCCCAGAGCAGGAACCTGCAGGACAGGTGTTCATCTGCAGCCATGGTTTACAGTACAACAATCTGTATTTGTAGCACAGGTTTAAACTTTGCAGAGTTCTTTGGTCCTTCCAGAGCTCCTTGGAGCTCAGCTGCAGAATTGAGAGCAGAGACAGGAGGAGCTGGTCCCCATCTTGGTAACATCTTTAACTTCTGTGATTCACAGCGAATTTTAGTCACAGTTGACTCACACCAATGCAATTTGTCTGTGTTGCTTCAAGGAGAAGCTTGAGAGGGAAATAAAATGAAGGTTGTGTTGTTTTAACAATTACAAAAAGTAGAAGATAATTTATGAATAAAATAGCAAATGAAGCAGGGTTTGAGCTCAGAGCTTCAGTGGGAATTGTGAGTATCCAGGTGTGGCTGGGTGTCTCAGAGGCAGTGGAATGAACTCTGCTCACTTATGGCTCTGAGTTGTGCCATATACATTGAACAGTATAGTTAAATATATATAATATAACTGGAGTTGGTGCACAGCTGCTGTGCAGAGCAGACAGCTGAGAGAAAGAGATAATTAATATTTTTGGATGAAGCCTATTTTGTGCCATTCAAGAAGTGTCAGTGTATCCACCTACCAGGAACTTTTTGGAAATCAAACATTCTTTGTCTGCAAGTAATTCCATTAGATCGGTGTCAGTTGAAATTTAGAACATAAATGTTTCTGAAAGGAAGACATCACAGAGAACTGAGCAAGTTTCACAGCCATAATACCTTAGGAATAATCACAATTTTAACTCCTGTGCCTTCTCCTCAGCCAGGCTGTGTTTGTAAAACTGTTTCCTTATGAAAACCAGTGAACTGCAGATTCCTGCTGGGGGAGGGAGGGAGGAATGCTGGCCAGGAAAAGGGAGCAGTGGTGATCAGTTATGTAGGGAATAAAAAATGAAACATTGTAAAACATTGATTGGTATTTCATAGATGTGTTAGAGAAAAATGGTTTTTGGATGGGAATCTCAGAGTGGAAACAGAAAAGGGCTGTACCTTTCAGCAGGATCTCCCTGCACACAGCACAGAGCCAGAGAACACACTTAGGAATTCCTCAGACAAGCTTTGTGATTGCCAAAGAACATAAAAAATATACCAAACAAAAGAGAAATTAATTTCCTGAATGCTAAAATGAGGATATTTGTCCAATATTCAGGTGTGTATAAATATCAGAGTGTAAGCAGTGAGCAGTATCATGTACTTCTAAAAATGCTCTTTCACATTTACTGAGTGGCTAAAGTTCTTCCTGATGCTTTCTGCCTAGAAAAACACCCCAGATCTGGGATCTGACAGCTCTGCTCTGTTTTAGAAATCTTTATTTTCCCCACTTTGTGGCATTGGCTTCCAAGAGAGTTTCAGCAGAAGGGAGAAATGGGGCAAGGCAAATTGTCAATCCAAGGAATACTCGCTGTTTGTTTGGCCAGGTGGGAATTTATCTCCTGTGCTGGGATGGAAACAGAGCCTTGAGACTGGGCACTTCAGCTTTGTCTTTAATTCCCAGACAGCAGGAGCTGGCTGATTTTTATTTCTCATTCAGAAAATATTTGTTTATGGAATGGCAGAACAGGGTGACAAGGCATTTGGGAGGAGATAAGATATGGGTAATGTGTCTCCTCTGTGCTGGCTGCACTCAGGGACATCTGGGACTTCATGGACACAGCAGTCTTCAAAAAAACATCTCCTGCAAGAACTAATCGTGCTCCTTGGCAGCTGCATGTGTGTGAAAATCACAGCCTGCTTTTTTTGGTTATAGAGATGAAAAGCCACTTAGAAAAGAAAATAACGTTGTAAATTTCAGAACTTAAATACCCGGTAACTCAGCTTCTACACCCTGGTATTTCCATATGTGCATAATGTGAAGCTTGTGATTAATGATATCAAACTCAATGGAATGTTTAGGGGATCAAGGCCTCTTTAAACCTGGGAATTTGAATTATTCTGGGAATATTTGCTTATTTTTCCTTCTAAAGACGCACACAGATTTTTTTATGCGCTCCTGAGCAGAATAAAAATCTGTAAAAGGAAAAAAAAAAACAAATAAATACTAGAGGTAATGCATAATTTCTGAGCTTTGGAACACTTGAGGGAGTCCCTCTCTATTTAGTGCTGAAACAGCTGTCATTCCCCAGGGGGACTGGGAGTGGTGGAAATCCTGGAGGAGAAGTCATCCCTGGTACATTAAAAAAAAATAACCACTTTTGATTGGAATTCCATGCTGAGTTTCTCCATTCCTGATGTCCTGAGAGAGTTATTTTCAAATTAATTGTAACATGCAAACATATTGCTTGTGCATGATAGTGATTTATGGTAATTGGAATACTGATGGGGAAAAAACCCTTTTAGACTGTTTAATGAGCACCTGTGAAATCCTGGGATGCATGCACCAGCATCCCCAGAGTTTGCCCAGGAGATTTTCTCCCCACAGCTGGGACATTTGGGCATCATTATTTAGATACAAATTGAGAACCTGTTTTGAGAGCCAGTTCATGGGGCTGCTGGTGGTAATAATTGCTCAGCAGTGTAAATAAAGAGCTTAAAATGGGGCTGTGTTCTATTATTTATTGGTATTTCTCACAATTTATTGCTCTTGTTCCGAACAGCAGAGTGAAAAGGAGTTTCTTTTTGGGATGAGGAAGAAATCCAGCACCATGTGTTGTGCCAGTGGAGCTCTAGCTGATGTGGTGCTAATCCTAAATGTCCTCCAGACATTTTACAGCACTTTGAGCAGCAATTTCTGCAGTAATGACTAACTTCTGCAGGACAGAAAATGACATTTCTTGGGAGGCTATGAAATAATCAGGAAATGAAAGCCAGCATTATCCAGGAAGTCAGTGAATTAGCAGGATTTTAATGCCAGAACAATTAACACACGATGAGAAATAAATCAGCTGCAATGATCTGGAATAAGCAGGGAACATTCTCCTGGTGTTTTTGTGACACTGCAGTGCAAACACTCGGGGTGGGCAGACACTGATTTTCTCCTGGATGTGTTCTGGCTGATGTTCTTGGGAACATTGATAACTGATGCTGGTTTCAGGGAGAGGAGTAAAGCTGTCTTTCATTTAAATTAAATTAAAATTAAAAATTTAAGTCTATTAAATCAATCAGTTTCTTGGCTTTGGCAGTCTTTGCACAGTGTTTTAATTTGAGGAACCAGTGTTTCCAAAGAGGAATGGGTAAGCTGACTTGCCAACCTGTCCTTGGATTTGTTGATTTTTCTTTTTGGAGCTGAGATTTTTAAAGCAGGCTGTGAAGGTATTTGTGTAATTACTTCTGTGTAGTTTCTTGCTTATACTTCAGTTATCCTTTGGTTTATAAATGGGTGAGTTAATGCAAGAAGCAATTAATCCCACAATCAAACAGGAAGGGGAAACATTCCACTCTGCCCTTCTTGATGCATCAGTTTTTATGTTCTGTATTTTTGTAGCATTGGGCAGCTGGACATATTTGTGCTTTCTTCATTTGGGTGTCCTTTCTGCAGAAGGGAAGGTCTGAGAATCTCTGAGAGCAAAGTGTGACACACTCACTGCTAAAGGAGAGTTTCAGCATCAGAAATTGCACTCAGGGTCCTGGGTTAATTAATTAATCCTTCATTAATTCTGATTTCCAGGCTTGGGGCCGTGCCTGTGGCTCCACAGGTGACAAAAACCTTCCAGGAAAAAACCCAGCCTTGGCAAAAGCTCCTGGCTGCTTGAACAAAAATGGCATCAAGTTGAAAATCAGAGCAAAGTTTAAGGGAAAATATTTTGATTAATTTACTTCATCTGCTGGTGTGCCTCTGACATGAATAGTGACTTCTGCATTCTTCTTCTGTTTTTTCCAATAATGAAGGGATCATCTCCATGCTGCAGGTCACACCTGTGTTCTCAAAGATGCTTTCATGTATGGGAGTCCAGCTGAAATAGCAAATCTGAGCTCCACAGATGAGTTTGATGCAGCCCTGGCCATTCACCTCTATAAAGCAGGCAGACTGCTGCAAGGTAATCCTCCTTCTACTTGTGATAAAAATACCTCTTAAAAGAGTCCTGCAAGGGAAGAGAACGAGTCCTAGCTGTTATAAATGGCTGGAAATGCATAAACCCACACAGAATATCCTTATTCTGTTTATCCACTTCAGCAAATGTTCAGAAATGCTAAAAATCTCTCTCAGTGGGAGATCTGATACAGAGAGAACTAAATAAATGTACTTTTAAACCACATAGTGCTTTTGATAATTAAGTACTTTAAGTACATCAAGATAAGAGCATTACCTTAACATCAGGATCCTTTCAGCAAATGTGTTCTTTCAGAGGAAAATGGCTTGGCTAAGTAGAGCTGGGGTCAAATGGAAGAAAGCAGGGAGGCTAATTTGATTTTTTTTTCCCTCAAAAATGAGTCAGGGTTTTTCGACATGAAATAACATTCCTGTCAGCTAAACTATAGGAGACAGGATGTTATCAGACAAATAATAAAATTTTCTACTCTCTCTAGCCACGTAGAACAAAATTTTAGCCTGCCATTAATGATATGGCAGCAGCTCTGGCTCTCAAAATTACAGCCACTGTCACCTACTGAAATTGCAAGCGTGCATCCTTTTCTGAGAGCACCTCTGGGTTGTATAAATCCATTCACTGCAACAAAGACATAATTCCATATTTCCCTTGGGTCTCAGGGTGAGCTCTGCTGTGCTGCCTTGGACACTTCAGTTTGTTGTGGTGGCTTTGCAGAAAGCCTGAATTATCATGTCTGCTCTGCCTGGGTTTCCTTTGTTCCAAAGGGGTTCTGATGTCAGCAGGGACCTGGAATACAAATCTGGAATTAGTCTGCAAAATGAGCTCTGCTAACATATCAATTAAGGCTTGTTGGAATAGAGAGAAGATTGGTTTCTTGACAAGACCTTGGGTTGTTTTGGAAGAGCTTTATGGAAAGGCTGAGAACCATCTTTTTGGGTTTTTTTGGGGATTTTTCCTGAGGAACAGAAGATAAAGTTGAATTTTAACTGTTTGTTGGAGTGAAATTTTATTTGAGTTGAATGGCAGTGCCTAAATGCTGCTGCTGTAGCTTTTCAAGTGACCTGAAAACTTTACAAAAGCTCAGGCATTTAAATAAATCAGTTACACTGATTTAAATATTTAAATAAATATTTATATAAATCAGTTACACTGTTCTAAAAAGTATCTGCAGTGAGTGAAAGAAAAATAAACAAAAAGTCTCTGAAAGCCAGGACAGTAACAGTAAGATTGCAATAGCATTTACTCTTTGACTATAATTATCTCAGCAGACTTTTGGGAGGAAAGAAGTGTTTGAGAGGATTCAGAGTGACTCCTGGCTCCTGGGAGATTTAGAAATTTAATGATTACCCTCACACTGCCATTGCTGCCACACTATTGATCTGTTTGGCCTCATCCTGGAAATTCTGTTTACATGATCAACACACGTAAAAGATGACATAAGAATTATTTCCTTTTAAATTTATTAAAGAGGTGATACATATTTTATAATGAATTACAGACAGTCTGTCTCTTGAAGATTAGAGGCAGTGGTGTTTTGATAGTGCACATTAATTCCCTTCACCTGCAAACATTAGAGTGGAATATCAACAAATGCCAAGGAAATTCTCCAAGTAGCCAGCATGGTAATTAGTCTTTGGTTCTTTCTGCTTGCTCTCTCATTTAGTAATGAGGAAATTAGCAATGCTAATAAATCCTGGTCTTACAGCTCACTTAACTTTCAAATGCAAATGTAAAATCTATGGTAGGTGTTCTATCCTTATCAACATTTGTTTCCCATTTGGTTTGGTGTCCTGTGAAAGTTCCGAGTTACTCTGGGGGGGGTTTCAGTGCTAAAAAAAATAAAAATCCAAGTTTCTCCAGGTTTCCTTTTCCAAGAGTTCTGCCCACAGAGGTGATTCAGTATTATCAATGTGCTTTTTCACTCCTGGCCCTTACGTGGACACGCTGGGAAAATTCTCATTGCAGCCATTGCTTTGCAGGGAGCAGAATTCCTTTTGGAATCATCTTTGGTGGGACAGATGTAAATGAAGATGTCAAATGCAGAGAGAAGTGCCAGGTGATGGGAGCAGTGCTGCAGGAAGCCAGGTAAGAGCACAGGGGAAAAGATTTATCACAGGAAATTGCATTTTTGTGTGGCAGATCTTTTAGGAAGTTTTCCAGACACACTTGGAATTACTGGAAGATGTGTAGGGCAGCAGAGGAAGGCTGGACTTGTTGAAATCCTCGTGTTCTTTACATATTGTTTGGTGATTTTTTGGTGATTATTTGGTGATTTTTTTGGTGGATTTTTGGTGATTTTTTGGTGGTTTTTTGGTGATTTTTTTTTGGTGATTTTTTTTTTGGTGATTTTTTTGGTGATTTTTTTTTGGTGATTTTTTTTTGGAGATTTTTTTTGGAGATTTTTTTTGGAGATTTTTTTTTGGAGATTTTTTTTTGGAGATTTTTTTTTGGAGATTTTTTTTTGGAGATTTTTTTTGGAGATTTTTTTTGGAGATTTTTTTTTGGAGATTTTTTTTTGGAGATTTTTTTTGGAGATTTTTTTTTTGGAGATTTTTTTTGGAGATTTTTTTTGGAGATTTTTTTGGGTGATTTTTTTGGGTGATTTTTTTGGGTGATTTTTTTGGGTGATTTTTTTGGGTGATTTTTTTGGGTGATTTTTTTTGGTGATTTTTTTTGGTGATTAGTTTGTGATTAGTTTGTGATTCAGTGATGGGGATCAGAAAAGTGTCTGTGTGCAGTCTGTGTTGTGTTTGCTCTGTTCCTCACACAGCTCATGGACAGAAAGCCTGGCTGAAAAGCACATCCCTCAAGTACAAACAGATTTTTTTTCCTTTTATTTTTTCTCCCCCTATCGTGGTCCTTTCCCTGGATCCATGAGCAAAGAGGCAGAGACTGAAACAAAGCCTTTAAGCAAATTCTCTCAGTGTTTAGGTGAAATGACAAGGGAGGATTTTCAGGGTGTTTTAAAGTCTGGAAAGTTCTAGTGACAGATATCAAATGTAGAATGATCACAAACCAGAGGAAATTACCCAAAAGACTTCTGAGCATTTTTCCTGGTTTTGAAAAGAGGTTTTCTCCTGCCTGATCCAAAGGTTTGTTGACTGGAGCAGTGTTTGAGGCCGTGCTGGGGGAGGATTCTTGTTGCAAGGAGCTGGGTGGGTTTTGGCTCAGGCAGAACCTGCAGCAGAATCTCTCTCCTGTTTCATCCTTGCTGACAGCACTCTGTTTTCCAGCTGTCATTGGCTCACTGAACACTGGCAGAGCTGTGCTGCTCTGGCTGTAATCCCCTATAAAATGTGGGAAGCAAACAGGTTTTAAAGCCAGCTCTTAATCACTGCTCATTGGAAAATCATTAGGGCATGTTCTCCTGTCTCAGTGTGACTCGCAGTTGAAAGCAGCTTAAGGCTCCCACTCAGGGAAAAATTTATGTACTTGTTTACTTTTGTTATCAAATAATCAGAATTTATTCTTTAAACAGGTCTGAAGGAAAGCAAGAAGCTATCTAATGTGTCAGATAAATTTCAGCACTGGGCAAAGTGAGAAATACATAAAAACAATCTCTGAGTGTGTCCATTTGCTCCATCTCTGTTTAAAATATCGTCTGTCACAAATCCAGCTAATACAAAAACTGTGCTTTACTGAATGCTTTTTTAATGATATTGAGTTGGGAACCTGAAGTATACCTTAATAGCTTGAATTATCTGTGGTATTTCACTGTGTATCACTCCATCCTTATGCAGTTGACAATATTTTCTCTGCTAAGGAAAAGTGTCTCAGTTTTCCAGAAGTTCTCCTGAATGTGCCTCTTCTCCAGCAGCATCACTGCTGTTATTCATTGCAGAGTTATTAAAAGAAACATTGATTTCTTTCTTTTCTTTATTGATTGCAGGGCTCTAAGCAGAAAGCATCATGAATTGTAGATTACTTGTCCAGTACAATATCCCACCACATTCCATAAAACAAACTATTGAACACTTTCTAGCTTTATGAGTGTTTCATTTTTAATCAAATTCCTCTAAATGGTGCTTGTACTCCTCTAGGGTATTTTTTTTTCCAATTGAACAGTATATTGTAGACTTAGAAGCAACATCTTTTTATGCTTGTTAATGTGATGTATTGAAAGGATAATTACAAAATCTGGGAAGGGAGCATGTGCAACTTGACAAAACAAGCATTTGCAAAGGCTTTAATAACCTTAAAGCTGTCAAGTTGTGTGTATGAAATTCATTGGAGTGCCATAAAACAGATCCTACAAAACAAACAGTTTTGGGGAATACAGTTTGTTTGGCAAACAAAAGTAGGGGTTATAATTATAATTTATGGGAATTCTAATGAATTATTGTGATTTCATGTCCCCAAATTATGACATAACTCCTCCAGTGGAGAAATTCTGTCCTGGTTGTGACTGTGGTGCTTTATCTCGAGCCTTTAAGGTGTCAGAGGGTTGGCCCAGGACAGAAACATTTCAGAAATTACATGAAAAAGCAGCACTGAATCATCAGTGCAATGTGTGATGGTCTCTGTTTTACATTCAGTGTCTCCAGAAGGAATTAAAGAAAGGAGTTTGGCCAGGCAGAGTGAAGGAGACATCCAAACATCCTTTCCCACAGGATGAGGGTCTCCAGAAATGGCCCCACTGAATTTCCATTTGAGAGCATCCAAAGCACATTTTTGTTGTGTTCCATTACAACTTAAAAACCACATTAAAATCCAGCCTGTTCTTGAGATCCCCTCTGAACAGGGGATCTTTATTAACTGATGAAAACATCCCACAGCCTTCCTGCTCTTACACCAAGGTCCCAGCTGGAATAACTCCTTTATCAGGTGTGTGTGAAGTCAGCCTTTTGGTGGCTGTGCTGGGACTCCCAAAATAGGAAATTGTTCCTTTTGGTGGCTGTGCTGGGACTCCCAAAATAGGAAATTGTTCCTTTTGGT
>NC_031784.1:911308-921109 GCF_001522545.3 Parus major | reverse complement strand
GGAATTTTTCCTTTTGTTGGCTGTGCTGGGACTCCCAGAGCTGGAATTTTTCCTTTTGTTGGCTGTGATGGGACTCCCAGAACTGGGAATTTTTCCTTTTGTCGGCTGTGCTGGGACTCCCAGAGCTGGAACTGTTCCTCTCTGTGCTCTGCACAGGGACAGCCCAGGACACACATTGCCCCAGGAGTCCCAGCTCTGTTACTCACTGCCAGCTGTGAGAAACCAGGGGAGGACATGGGGAAAGGTTTAAAATCTTCATTTGCACTGAGCTCTGTTGCAGGCAGTGGCACTGGAATTGTCAGAGCACGGAAGGAGAGCAGCTCAGCTCCCTCCTGGGCTGTGTTGTGGTGTCAGAAGGGCTCTGCAGTGGGGCAGGAGCTCAGGATTCCTGCTGCAGCTCTGTGCATTAACCTGGCTGAACTGTCCCTGTTATCTGGGGTTTCTCTTGCTCAGAAATCCTCACTTCACCTTCCCAGGAGCTCGGAGTTGCAAAGCCTGGGGAGCTGCCGTGGGTTTAAGCACGATTTTCTGCTGAAGCAAGAGGAAAGCCAGCTTTCTGTCTTTCATCTGGGATCAGGTTTATAAGCCTCTGATCTTAGTTCTTATCAAGATTTTATCTGAAGTACTTTATTTTTATGTTAAAACACTTGAAGCAGATGATCCCAACTATTTTTGTCGGTTTCCCCAGGTTTGCAGTGGCTTTCTCGGTGGAAATGAAGGAGCTGGCAGCAGCAGAGTGGGTAGGTTTTGTGCTGGGAGCAGATCCCAAACAGAGCTGGAGAATTGCAGTAACCTTCACTCTGAGCAGTCCTGCTTTTCCTTTTTTGTGTTGATGGGCTTCAGTCTGGCACTGAAAGCTGCTCAGTGTTAGAAGAGAGAGCAGAACAGTTTAGGAAATGTTTCTCTGTCACATTTAAAACAAATCACTCCTTGTTGCCCCTGATGCCAAATTGTTTCTTTTTGCATCACTTACTAAACTTCACATTTACAAAATTCCTCCAGACAGCATTAGTTATAATAAAGAATTTGGAGGTGTAATTTGAAAATACTTGTTTTGTCACCTCTGGGAACAGAATGAACTTCCTGAGGTGAATTGGATTTGCTGAAATGCAGGGAGGGGTGAGCAGGAACCATTTGGGATGAAAGCAGCAAGGCAGGAGCTCCTCTTGCAGCGAGCTGTTGGCTCCACTCACCCCAGGAAAATCAGCTGAAGCTGAACAATTAATGCAAGCTGGAACAAAATGCTTGGTACCCCTTCAGTTCTGATCTGCATCAAGGTACAATCATTAATGCACTCTTGCCTAAAAAATAATCACTGAGAATGGAGCTTGCACAACACAGCAGTAGGATATACAATACCTTATTTCAACATAAATTGATTTTTAAAATCTATGTGCATTAAAAGGATACATGAGCAGACATGGGATTGGGTATTTTATTTTACAAATGTAATTTGATTTTAATAGTTACTACAATGAACTTCACAATGGGTAAATGTGAAAGGGCACAGCTTCTGTCAGAGATATAAAGCAAAAAAAAAAGGACAAAAGTGTCAGAGTGTAAGGAGAAGAAACAAAATTGAGCTTTGAAATCATTTTAAAATCAGCACCTCAAATGCTTTTGAGTACCAGACTCTGATTTTATTTAAACACCTTTGTGCTCAGGGCCTGTGAGACCAGTTCAGTGTTTTGGAGGTCTGTGGCAAACAGGGAATTGGAGGCAAATCTGCCACATCCTAAACTGAAATCCCACTTTCTGCCTGAAATGCTGAGGGTTGGAGTTCCTGTTCTGCTGGGTCTCTGTGTAAAGGCTGAGAGCCAATGTCACCAAATGTCACCAATTTGGTTCCAAGCAGTGAGGAACACGAGCTCATCCTCCCTCACACAGCTCGTGGGATATTAATGATTTTTACCAATTAGCTCACACTGCTGGGAGCTGCCTTATTCCTCTAATGTGGTCTTTGTTAGTTAAGATAGTCAATTAAGAATTTAAATTACAAACATGTAAGCAGTTGCACTGTACTCAAAGGCTGCCTCTTCCAACAAATTCTTTTCTATTACATTGGATAAATTACCCTGAATTATCAAACATGTAGTCCAGCCCTTGTAACAATCTGTATTCCACCCGAGTTTGAAGCCCTGGAAAAGATCTTGTGCTCGTGGTCAGTGTTTTATTTAAAACCAGTGCAGAAGAATTACCCAAGCCAGTGTTGGCAGCACACAATTCCTTTTGCCATTCTCCTCAAGCCCATTTGAAATGAGGCAGAAGGAAGAGAAAATGGATCTAGAGTGTGAGTACATCTCTGTCCCCAGTATTGCTGTTTCCTCCCTGATGATCCAAGCCCTGCCAGGGCTGGAGTCACCCCCCTGAGCCCTCTGGGGTCCCTGCTTTGTGTAATTCAAATGTTGGTCAGAGATGGAATAATGCATGAAACCATTTTGATTGTTTTTAAATCCTTTGAACACAAGAGCCCAAGGAAGATAAACTTGATGGGATGTGCTCAGGCTCCTGCTGGAGCACAGGGCTGCTTCTCCCCCACATCATTCCCATGGGGATTTGCTGCTTTTTTGGGGTCGTTTTGGTGACATTGTTCACTCTGATTCTCACCAACCACCTCCTTCCCATCTGTGAGCTGCTTGGAGATGACTTTTCAAGTCACCTCTTTTCTTCCAGTTTCTTTTCCCAGCTCATTTTTAGTAACTGCGGTGCTGGGGCAGGGCACTGAGGGGCAGCCACAAAGGAACGAGGGGGAAAACCAAAATCTCTGCAAGTTAAAAAGAAAAATCACTTCTGGGGCTTCCTATTTTCTGAGCTGACTGGTTCAAGCTTAGAAGTTTGTTTCTGAATTGATTTTCTTTTCATTTAAAAAAAAAAAAAAAGTATTCCACAAATCCACAGTTGGAGTAATAGAAAGATATTGAAATAGGAAATTGCTTCTTTAATCACCCAAATTAAATAACTAGCAGAGCAGCACTTCAGGAGTGATTTTGGAAGTGTAGTAATTACCTCTTTACTACAGCTATTTTAAAGTAATTTATTTTGCAATTTTTATTTGTGAATGTTCTGCAGTAAGTACCAGGCACCAGTTTTCCTGTCTAGGCAAGTCTGTATATTTGACAGCAGTTTCTGAAACTGGTACATTTATAAATTGTATTATGGATAAATGTAAACTGGATTTTCAAAACCAGTCTTTCAAGACCAACACCTTTTTTGGGAACTAGAGCTGATTTTCAGCTAGACAGTTGAAATTTGTTTTATTCCAGGAAAATAGGATAATGGTCATGAGAAAGGTTACAGAGACAAACTAAAAAAGGTAATTGTATTAACTTGGTAATTGTGTTAATTGCAAAATTGATTCATTGGTACTGTGAATGGACATAGGAAATGTAAATTACATTGTTGGCTTCTGGAGTTACTTAATGTAGCTAGTAGCTTGTTTTGATTTTTAATAGTCAAAAGAAAATCACACTGATGTGTTTTGTTACTCTTTATTGTGGTTTTGGTTTTTTTTTTTGAAGATCAATATTTTTATGTTGAACTCTGAAAGTTATTTTCCTTCTCTTTCTCTTTAAAGCCAGATGCTAGGAAGAAAATATATGTCCAGAGTCAAGGTGAGAGCTTTGAAACAGTGATGAAGACATTTGATTTCTGTGTTTCATGTGTTGGTAGCTGTGTGTGGAGATTTTATTTTATTTTATTTATTTTATTTTTTATTTTATTTTTTATTTTTATTTTTAATTTTATTTTTTATTTTATTTATTTTATTATTTTCTTTTATTTTTTCTTTTATTTTTTATTTTTTATTTTATTTTATTTTTTAATTTTATTTTTTATTTTATTTATTTTATTTTTTATTTTTATTTTATTTTTTATTTTTCTTTTATTTTTATTTTATTTTTTATTTTTATTTTATTTTTTTATTTTTTATTTTTATTTTATTTATGTTATTTTTATTTTGTTTATGTTATTTTTTATTTTATTTTATTATTTTTATTTTTTTATTTTTATTTTATTTTATTTTTATTTTATTCCTTCAGGAAGCACAGCTCAGCCATCCAGGGGACATTAAACATGGGAATCTTTTATTTTCTTACACAGGAATTAAGACTACACCCAGTGAAACATTTGACTGGTACAGATTTCTACAAAATGCAGGTAAAAATTAATTTTTTCCCCTGTGTTTATTCCTAATGGGTGGAAAGGATGAAAGAAACACAGAATCAGAGTTGAATTAATTATGTAAAAAAGTGTTTTAATGATATGGAAGACGGCAGAATGTCAGTCAGATGAGTGTGGCTCACCAAGTGCCCAGACTGGTTCCTGGCCTGGCTGCAGCAGAGCTGATCCCAGCCCGTGGGGCAGTGTCCCCAGGGGTGTCCCCCGGGGTGTCCCCCGGGGTGTCCCCAGAGTGTGTCCCCAGGTGTGTCCCCATGTCCCCAGGGGTGTCCCCAGGGGTGTCCCCAGGGTGTCCCCATGTCCCCCGGGGTGTCCCCAGGGGTGTCCCCAGGGGTGTCCCCATGTCCCCAGATTGTCCCCAGGGGTGTCCCCAGGGTGTCCCCATGTCCCCAGGGTGTCCCCAATGTCCCCAGGGTGTCCCCANTTTTATTTTATTTTTATTTTATTCCTTCAGGAAGCACAGCTCAGCCATCCAGGGGACATTAAACATGGGAATCTTTTATTTTCTTACACAGGAATTAAGACTACACCCAGTGAAACATTTGACTGGTACAGATTTCTACAAAATGCAGGTAAAAATTAATTTTTTCCCCTGTGTTTATTCCTAATGGGTGGAAAGGATGAAAGAAACACAGAATCAGAGTTGAATTAATTATGTAAAAAAGTGTTTTAATGATATGGAAGATGGCAGAATGTCAGTCAGATGAGTGTGGCTCACCAAGTGCCCAGACTGGTTCCTGGCCTGGCTGCAGCAGAGCTGATCCCAGCCCGTGGGGCAGTGTCCCCAGGGGTGTCCCCCGGGGTGTCCCCCGGGGTGTCCCCAGAGTGTGTCCCCAGGTGTGTCCCCATGTCCCCAGGGGTGTCCCCAGGGTGTCCCCATGTCCCCAGGTGTGTCCCCAGTGTCCCCAGAGGTTCATTCAGGGCCCTGAGCACGCTGTGGGTGACACAAAGCGGTGCTGCCTGCAGAGGGGAGCAGCAGGAGAGGACGGATTGCTCTGCTGAGCTGCTGCTGCATTATCTGCTGATGAGCCACAGCCTGTCCCTGCTGGCACCTGTGGCAGGTAGGGCAGGGGACACAATTCCAGTCCCCTGAGCATGGCAGCGCTGCAATCACTTCATTTCCCCCAAAAGAATGATTTATAGGCATTTTACCCTGGTAAAAACGGTTCAGTTCTACATCCATCAGCCTGATCTCTGATACTACAGCTGTTCCCTCTGCTACAAATGAATCCTCAGCAGTCAATGGCATTATCACATCAGGAAACGCGTGCCATTAGTCAAAGCCAGTGTCAATTTTAAATTGAGCATTGTGAGGTTATTTTGTTCTCAGTAAATCACAGCCCACAAGCACAGTGCCACTAAGATTAATAATTTTCTGAAGTGAAATGATTTGTCACTTGCTAGCACAGCCCGAGTGTTGATTTGATCTCTTGTCCAACCATTTTGTGATTAAATGAGTAGTCAACAGATTGAGGAGGGGGAAGCTCCCCCCTAAAGTGAATTTCTAATATATTAGAAACAGTTTTTTGCCTAATGTGTACTAATGCAAAAGTGCAAAATAATTCATAATGTACACGAAAAGCAAACTAAAATGTGACTCTAACATCTGTGCCTTATTAAATAATAACTTGAAAACTGGCACCAGATTATTCAGTATTGCTTTTATGACTGTTTCATCTCATTTGCCTTCTCTTCCCTGTGCCTATGTCCATCTCTGGTGGCAGCCTACAATTTCCACTTCTTTCAGTACCTCACATGGAATCAGGTTTTTGACTGTACCTTTGTGCTGTCCAGGGACTAATTAGGAGTTCCCAGCGAATTGCATTTTTTTTTCTGGGCATTTGCAGTTCCAAAGTGTTTAAAATTACCCTGAGTGTGGAGCAATGAGAAGGAAACTGTGAGAAGCAGGAGGCAGTTTTGCTCAGAAGGTTTTGGCAGAGTGGCTTTGCACAATGTGTGCTTGGAAAGAGCCTGAGCTGTAATGCAGACCAGGCTGCCCAGCCTCCTTCAGCTCCTGGCATTTCTCATCTTCTTTTTAAGGCTTTTTGCACTAAGCTCTGTTCCATGTCTGAAGGCATTAATGATTTTTTGGGGGAGAAATATTTCTCCAGTTAAGCCCTGGCTGTGTTTTTAGCAGAAGCCCTGAATGTTGGATAAATTCAGGCTGCACAGGAGGAGCCACGTCCTGCAGTGCAGGTTTTAATGCACTCGAGGCATTGCTGTCACACACCCTCAGTGGTCAGGGTGTCAGGTTATCCTCTCAATGAAACAGAATTTTCAGAATGCTTCCTGACTTTCTCTCACAGAACAGACTTCCTACCAAGATTCTTTGTACTGATTTTCTTATCGGTCAGAGGGAACATTTGCTCACTTTGAATATGACACCAGTACATAAACAGCCTCTTTAAATCAGTGTAACAGCTTCAAAAAGAATTTAATGGGAGCTTTAAGTGAGTGGCAGAATGCACCAAATGCATTTTATGGTGGGAGACTTCCAGCCCCCAAATTTGATTGGTACTAAACCAAACTAAGGAATCCCAGCTTTTTTTGTACATCCCATTTGATAGCTTGGGTGCTAATGTGAACAGAATTACACAGGAATAGAATATAATAGCAATAAATCGAATAACACAAATGGAGGCAGTGCTGTGAAAGGTTTTTGTTGTTATTATTATGGGTGCAGTACAACCTCAGTGCAGAAATCCTGGAATTAGTGTTTTTTCAGTCTCAGCAGCAGAGTGAGAGTTGTGGAGGTGATGGCGTGGGGTTGTTGCTGTAGCTGCAGTAGCTCCAGGGGCTGGCTAACCAGCATTTACTGGCTAAATCTTAAAAACCAGGGGCCTTTTAGAGTTCTTGTGCATTGTGGTTAACAGTCAACTTCACAGTTTGCCTTCTGTGCATGAGAGACTGTGAGCAGCAGCAGCCAAACCAAAAGGCTGAAGCGAGTGCAGAGCTCAGCACAGGCTCCAGGAACACAACATTTTCAGCCTGTTGGGTAACCCAGCCTATTTCAGGAAGTTTTGCTGCCTGTGTCAGCCTGGAGATCAGACCAGATGATCAAACTGTTTTTCCCTGACCTTACACTGCAGGGATCTATATAGAGCACAATCAGCTTGGTTAAAGCAATTTTAGAAGCCCTATCTATAGACTTGAGAGAGTCAGCGAGGGTTCAGCCTTTGCTGTGAATTGACTGACAGAAAATGACAAGGCAGTTTAAATAAATGAGAAACCTGAGACTGATCTCCTCTAAGAGCTCAGGGCTGGGGCAGAGCTGTTTGTGATCACAGACTTGATGTCATCATTCCAGGATACAAAGCTCCTTTTGATTTCACCAGGATGGGGCTGGAGCTTGGAAGATACAGACCCTAATAAACACCATGTGATGAGAAGATGCAGATAACTAACAAAGTCTGCATGATTCACTGAGAAATGTGTGTTCAGCCAGCAGACAGGACTCAGAGCTGCTTTCCTGGGAGGTGGCCTGCAACCACAGGCTCACGTGCTTGTTGCACACCAAAAGATGCTGGATGCTTTTGTAGTTTGATTTTTCAGCTCTCATGTAATTTCTACTTCATAGCAGGGCTGTTCTCTGAGCTTGAGAAGTTTACATAACCTGTCATGACACAGGGTTTTACAGAGGCATTAGATTTTCCTAAAGCTGAGCTGGGAAGAGGGACCTGGATAAGAAAAACTGAACAGTAAAAGTGCGCTCAGACAGCTGCCCACAGTAAAAATTGTATGATGGCAACGATAAACTGAGTTCCCAAACTGATCCAAAAACACAGAGCTTTATTGTTGTCTGATCTGTTAAAAAATAATGAGAAATGGGAGAATAATTAATTGAGAGTTTTGCAGTCTAGTTTTCCTGGATTAGTGGCCTGTCCTGGAAGTTTCCAGGTTCATGGACCTTCTGTGCCTCCACAAACATCAGCAGCCCCAGCAGATCCTCCCTGCTGGGTGTGAACACTTGGGGTGAAGCTCCTGCCTGCTCTGCCCCTTGTGCAGTGCTCTGTGAAGTGAAATGCAGAACCTTTCATACAGGAATGTTTGAGATCTGCAGGTGCACTGTGAAATCAAGGCTGGTTGGGTCTCTGATGGCATTTGTGTGTCAGCAGGGATTTATTTGAGCCCTGTTTGGAGTCAGGATGAGCAGGGGAGCTGCAGCAGGACCCCTCCACCCCAGGCTGAGCACCTTGGGCTGAGCCAGCACAGACACAAACCCAAACTCCAGTGCCAAGGGACCACAGGGGCCAAGGGAAGGCATTTCCTCAGTGTGCAGGGAGGAAAACTCAGGAAAAGCTATGAATTGGAAGATGTAGAGTGTCAAAGGTTTGTGCTGCAGTTGGACAAATTTATCCATTTTCATGCTCAAGAAAATAAAATCGTTGTCTTCAAAGACTGAAATCTCATCTATAAACCTATGGATGTCCCTCTTGAGGAGAGCAGTCAATGCTTTCAGGTGCTCAGGAGGTGGATAAATGAAATAGAAATGGATAAATGAAAAGACCTGCTGTGGTTCAAAGTGACCAGAAAAGAAAATAAGGTGATTTCCCCTCCCCATCTCATCGTGGCTTATATTTTGATTCTGAACAAAACCAGAAATGGATGAATAAGCCCAAATAATGTGGACTTGGTGTTGTTCTCTAAAGGTCTGTAGAGCACAACAGTCAACTTGAAATCAGGGGTTGGAAAATTAATTTTTAAATCTTCTTCTTTACCTCTGAGCAAGCTAATGCTTGGTATTACTCATTCACTTCCAGGCCTGCAGCTTTCAGTAAGATTAAAGATTTGCAGTAATACATTTATTTTTATTGTGCACCTATGCCTGCTGCATTTTTTTCCCTGATAGTACCTGGAGGGATGGAGTTAAATGAATCTACACTTTCAAAATCTCTTTAGATAACACTTGTACTTATTCCTGCCTTTCTTAGAAAAACGAGGTCCCTGCTGAAGCTTCAGAAATTATTCAGGCTTTTGTGTTTGCTGTGTTGGTGTGGTGCTGTGCAGGATTTGATTTTATAATGGCCCAGGTGTAAACTCTCAGTGTGCACAGCCCTGCTCTCTCCAGCGAGGAGGAAATGGCCTCAGGTGGTGCCAGGGCAGGGTTAGAGTGGAAATTGGGAGAATTTCTGCACCCTGAGGGGTGGCACAGCTGGCACAGCTGCCCAGGGCAGTGGTGCTTTGGAATCCCTGGAGGGATTGGGAGGATGTGCAGATGTGGATGGTGGCTGTGGGGTGATGGTTGGACCTGGGACCTTGGAGGGCTTTTCCTCCCCGAGTGCTCCCATGTTTGTGTTCCTGTGGCAGCAGTGAAATTGTTGATGTGATGAGCAGTTCCCTTGTGGCAGTGCCAGCTCTCCTGTGGCAGTGCCAGCTCTCCTGTGGCAGTGCCAGCTGTCCTGTGGCAGTGCCAGCTCTCCTGTGGAAATGCCAGCTCTCCTGTGGCAGTGCCAGCTCTCCTGTGGAAATGCCAGCTCTCCTGTGGAAATGCCAGCTCTCCTGTGGAAATGCCCTCCTGTTTTGCACTGCAGTATCCCTCAGCTCAGCAGGGCTGTGCCCCAGCTCCTGCAGCTCATCTGTGTCCATCCCTGCCCCTGGGGACACAGCAGTGACCACTCTCACTCC
>NC_031784.1:906669-910366 GCF_001522545.3 Parus major | reverse complement strand
CCTGGGGACACAGCAGTGACCATTCCCTGTCCATCCCTGCCCCTGGGGACACAGCAGTGACCACTCTCACTCCATCCCTGCTCCTGGGGACACAGCAGTGACCATTCCCTGTCCATCCCTGCTCCTGGGGACACAGCAGTGACCACTCTCACTCCTGTCCATGCTGGCTGTGCCAGCTGTTTGTCCCAGGGAAAGCTGAGAGAGCAGAGCAGGGCCACAGACAAACCCTGTCAGCTTTTGTTCCCAGCCACGCTCTGACTCCAAGCAATTCTTCTGACAGAGATGTTGGTTACACTGGCTTCACTTGTGTTTAGTGGAGAGTGGATCTTGAGGGATGGCTGGGAAACACGTGCCATGCAGTCTTTATTTAATTTTATTTTTTAATTGCCAGGGTTTATGTACAAATCTTTCCATTTTGTGTTTCTTTGTCAGGCAAACAGGAAGATACATGAGGGAAGAGATAATGAAAGCACAGCGTGCTGCTGGAAATCTTTGCTTTTGTGTCACTAGCAGAAATAGGGAGGAGAAAAAGGGACTGAAGGATTTTTTTGTTATTTGGGTGTTTGCCTGTCATTCAAACAAGATAGTGGCCCAGGGAATGTACTGAAAGAGAAAATCACTTGATTGTGCCACACTGATGTGTTTCCATTTCACAATCACACAAGCTGGTAGCATCTTATTACATCTGTAAAAGGCAGAATGAGAGCAAAAACTCACATACTGAAGTCTTGTTCGAGCTGAAGGAGAAAGTGAAAATGCCTTTTCCAAAGGGCAGCTCTGTGGCTGTGGCTGTGGCTGGGAGGGCAGCCTTTGCTCTTCAGATGCTCTCAGAGAGCACAGAGCCTCCTGAAATTGTTGCTTTCAGGGACAAATGGTGTTTGTTGGGTGGGATTTTCCCAGCAGGGCTGCAGAGAGCACCAGCAGGGAATTTCAGTGTTCCAGGGCTGGGCAGAAGGTGAGCAGGGCACACAGGTGCTGCTGCAGCTCGGTCTCACGTGGGCACACAGAGCTCTGGGTGCATCCAGGGGGAAAGGCTGCCTGTGAAAATGAGCTGGGGGATGGCTGAGATCCCTGCAGACAATGAAATAAATCTACACAGATCCTCATCCACTGCACAGAGACAAATCCTGCTGGAGCAGCCCTTCCTGCCAAGCTTAGATCCATGTGGGATGCAGGCTGCAGCCACAGCTGCTGGTTCAGAGGGCACAGAGCATCCTCAGCTCAGCTGAGTGAGCTGTTTGCATTAATGAGAATTACTTTAGGTCATTCCACGGTAGCAATTGGGCTGTAATTGATGAGATTCCTGGGACAGGTGCCTTAGAATGGGAAAGTCTGAATGGCTGTGGGAGCAGCTCCCTCTTTCTCTTTGGGCTCAGGGAGCAGAATGACAGCCAGGGCTGCACAGAACTGGACTGTTAGGGCTTTAAACCCTTACCTAATAAAAGACTGAAAGCTGTAAGATAGAAACAAAAAGCTGGTAAAACATAAAAAAGGGCAGTTATTTTGAGAGTGCAGTAATTCTGTGGTCTCCATGTCAGAAGAGGAAAACCTGGTTTCCTCCTCCTGTGTGACTTTCAGCACTAACTCCTCGTTTTGTTTCCAAATAGCCAGAGCTCAGCATCAGTAATGGGGAGTCCATAATTCCAAATGGGTGTTTGTGCCCCATGGGACAGCAGCAGTCTGAATTTTGGTAACTGTTTTTAATGGTTTGTTTTGTGTGCAGAGCACTGCTGCATGTCTGAGACCAGGCAGTGTTAATGGCCCACTGCACCACAAGAATGGCTTTTCCAACCCAAATGTTTGTGTATTATAAACTGCCAATTATTTCTTGGTCCAATAAGCAGTAAAATGTTATTTACCATATCTGCTGCAGCCCCTTGTGACAACTCAGGGTTGTTTTAAGTTGAATGAAACAGACTCAGTAATGAACCCTGTGACAGGGAGAATCTCAATGTTCCTGAGCTGCTTTTAAACTTTAAAATCACATTTCTGACCCTGCAGCAGAGCAGTGTTGGGTAATCCAGGAGCTGCAGAAGGGGCTGAAGGACACCAAAGCAATTGGTTCAGTGCAGCAAATCAAATGTGAGCACTCCAAGCCCTCCAGTGTTTATTAACTTGTTGTTTGAGTTCAGTCTGCAGGTTTGGGTTGTGTTTTATCACAAGCAGGTTTTAGCAGAGCTCATCTCGAGGTGAGCCCTGAACAGAATGTCCTGAGTTAATGGTCCTGCCACAGAGCCCAGGGGATGCAGCATCCTCCTTTTCCCATGGAAGCCTGCAGACAGCAGTTGTTGCTGTGTATGTGAAGAGATTCTCAATGTTAAAAGTTCCCATGCTGAGGCTTTTCCCCCCCCGAGTTATTTTTCATCTGTGTTTTAGCAATAAGCATAAAATAAATAATTGAACTTGTATTTTGTTCTGTAGCAGTGCTGGCACACAGGGATTGAGAACTGTGGGGCATTTCCTGATCTTTACAGAAAGTGTCAGAGCTCTAAGCCTGAATAACCAAATCCCACACCTGGAAATAGGGGGGCAGTTATGGGATGGATGCAAAGTTATTCTTTTTTAGGATTAAAACCACTGAGAGCCACCCAGAGCTGCTCAGGGCCCCCACAGCTGGTTCTGGTGTCCAAAACCACCAGATTTTACTGCAAGTCCTGCACATTCACTGCCTCTGGAAATAAACATAAACATAAAATGATTTAAATCCTCAGCCTGAGGATTGATGCAAGAGCAAGAAACAAGGAATAATGACAATTTTTCATAACCCACTCTTTTACTGCTTTTACCACTGTACAAGCTCATTCACAGAACCACTTGGACTGTTCAGCTTTTTTATCAGCATTAATGAATTACTTTTACAATTATTTGTTGCAGACATTCCCACAGACACAGACAGTTTACATCTGTTTCTTCTGGTGTGTGGGCTCCGGAGAGTCAAGGACCCTCTGTATTTAGTAGAAGTTTTCTCAGGTAAGGAGTGGCCATTGGAATATTCTTGTTTTGTCACTCACTGCATTCTTTGAACGTCTCCAAGTTTGGCAGGAGCTCTTTTATTCATGGCAGGAAACGTCACTGAATATTTACATTTGAAAAAAGAAGTTCTTAGGTAAGCATTGATGTGCTCAACACATTATTCCTGCTGGGAATAACACAGCATTCCAATCAAAGCAACATTTGATGGTTTCACTTGCTGAGAAAACTGTTTTGCTGTTACATGCAATATTGATGGAAGACAAAAGAAAAGATCATTCACTTCAAAATAACTTTTTATCTTGCTGTCCTGTGGCTGTTGGCTTGATTTGCATGTGTGCTAATTAATGCCATTGAAGCTGCAAACAAATTTTGCCACCCATTGTTCTGGCTGGGTGCTCAGGCTGGGCTGAAGTTCCCTCACAGTCACAGAGGGAATATTTTGTCAGGCTCTGTTTGTGTCTGTAAAAGGCTCAAGGATTCTGGAGCTTTAGCAGGATTCCACTGACTTTTTTAACCCTTTAAACGCTGTGATGCTGGGTGACAAATGGTGGATTGCATTGTTACCTGCTGGGATTCAGAGCAGCTGGTTTCTCTTGTGCATTTTACTGAGCAATGATTGTGATGGCTGCAGTCACTTCCACGTGTTCCTTTACACAGGAAAATATTCAATTTTGGCTTTCCATGTGTTCCTTTACACAGGAAAATATTCAATTTTGGCTTTCCA
>NC_031784.1:903151-906487 GCF_001522545.3 Parus major | reverse complement strand
GTGTTCCTTCACACAGGAAAATATTCAATTTTGGCTTTCCACGTGTTCCTTTACACAGGAAAATATTCAATTTTGGCTTAGTGGCCAGAGTCACTGCATTATACAGAGCATTGTTCTCTTGAGTGATTCAAAATTAATATCTGAGCTTAGTTAAATAACCCTTGAGTCAGAAGAGATTGCATGAAGCAGAAAGGCTAAATGCTAACTTTCAGATATGCTAATATTTGAATTCTGAGGGGTAATGAGAGGGCTGAGCATGGAATCTGGTGCATGTTCAGTCTTTTAAGTAGCAATACAATATTTGTCTGATTCTTCTTTAGTCATGGAGCTATTTATACTGATTTTAAAATTTAATAGTTTTTATTAATAAAATAGTTATTCCTCTCCTGTTTCAGATTGGCACAGAAAGGATCCCAGTGTCCACCTGGGCATTATTGGACCTGCAGTAAGTAATTTTTATTTTTAAACATTTCCATTTACCTGCATCTGAGATAGCACTGCTGTGCTCCAAACTGCACCTAGGTCAGGGGATTTCTGTTAAGGAGATAAGGTACAAACCTGGAGCCTGCAGAGGCTGTTCCCAGCTCCCACTGAAGTGTGGGAGTGATTCCAGAGTTGCAGAGTTGAGAGCTGTCCATGGAAGGGCTCCTGCACTGCAGGGGGAGCAGCTCCAAGGGCAGCCCAGGAGGGGACACTGAGGCAGCCCAGCTCTGTTCCCTCACCTCCTCCCACTCCAGGAAGGACTTCTGAGGAGAAAAAACATCAAAAGCCATCAAAAAACCATCAAAATACTTGGATTCTACTCCTGGCTGCTGCTGTTACACCTGTGGGATGTTGGATGCTCACAAACTCCTCAAAGGTGAACTTTTAGCAATGCCTGTTTCAATAGGGATGGCTTAGAAATGAACCTATCAAATGTTTTGAAAGGCAGGAGAATTTTCTTGCACAGGCATTGCTAATGAGGATTTTGAATGCTGTGAAGGTGCCTCAGATGTTCATTATCCCTGTCCCTCCATCTCTGGTTCATGTGGAGCCCTGGCTCCTTGTTCCATCTGGGCTTTGATGCCATTCCTGGGGGTCTGGGCTCAGTCCTGGCTTTGTGCACAATTAGCAGCTGCCAGCAGGTGTAAAGTGATGTTCAGGCTCTGTCTGACACCTGGCAGCAAGGACACAGCTCCAGCTGACAAAACCAGCCCAGCTCCCTTTCCACCTAGAGCCTCAGTGCACCAAAGCCTGGATAAACAGCTTTTTTATACATCCCCATCTCAGAATAATCTTCAGGTTGGTCCCTCTGTCCTGATTCCTCTGCTTCTGTGTGCTGCCTGTGCAGCTCAAGCTACAGAACTCAGTGCAAATCCGAGTTGTCCAGGTGGATCCTGCAGCACAGGGCTGGGAAAGGCAGCCTGGAGCCTCAGTTCAAAGGCCTGAGGAGGCAGCTGGGTCATGTAAAATAAACTCTCACTGCTGCTTGAAGGGCACTAAAAGCTGCCCTGTTCCATCTGGGCAATGTGATCCCTCTGGATCAGTCTCATCTTTGATTCATCCCCACACCAGCCTGAAAACTTGCTTTATACAAAACCAAATAGACTCTCAACAGGCAAATAAGAACATTTTCTCTCTTTTCTCATTCAGTTTTATTCTTTGTAAATTTTGGGACTTAGGTTTTTTTTTGTTAAAAGCTGTTTTTTAACGTTTTTTATTTTATTTGGGTTTTTTTCCACGTTAATCCAAATGATTTGGAAGTGAACTGGTGTGGAAGGCAAATCCAGAGCAGGTGGAATGAAGCTGTGCCTTGGAATCCAAAGATGCACTCGCTGCCTCCAGTGAGGATTTTAAACATTTTAGTCATCCTCTTAAATTTGCTTCACTTTTTTATAAGCTAATGTCTTTACAGAGCAGAAATAACCCCGTGGCAGCACCCAGGCTGGATCAGGGGCTGAACCTCCTTAAAACATCTTAAAGCATATTTCTCTCATGGAACTAAAATATTGCTAAAGAAAAAAAAAATACATCTCAGCTCTATTGCTATTTAGCTGTACTCTTCTTATTCATGTTGCTTCTCAAAGCACAGAAATCTTAAGAAAATCAGTGCCACCATCTATGAAGCATGTAATTTTTATTGTGAATATTAAAAGCCTGTGCAGTAAGAGTATATTAATTAAGAAGAGGAAGAACAAAGGCCCACACTCTATTTTCTGCTTTACCTCCATGAGATGATCTATTTGCTGCCATAAGATTATATATTATTGCCTGTATTTTCTCTGCCTGATTGTCTCCAATGGTGCAATCCAGGTAATGTTGCAGGGTTGGGGCCTGTGTTATGTAAAACTTCCACCATTTATCTCCACTGAGAGTTTTCCTTTTGTTCATTTCTGTAATGAAATTTGGAACAGCAGCTAATTTTCAGCAGCTCCATATTCCAAGAATAGGAGCTTATGAAACTTTAAAAAAAGTTAAGGCCACAAAACTTTCAAGTTTTGTTTAAAGCTTTCAGCTTCTGGGTGAGCTCTCCCAGCTCATTTTGGGGTGTTTTTAGCCATTATTGGGCTAAATAATAAATAGTAAATAATAAATAGTAAATAATAAATAATAAATAATGGGCAGCACAGATCACTGCCCCATCAGAGACAAGCACTGGGGTGTGGGGTCACCTGCTGCTGTGAGTAAAGGGGATTCCTTTGGTTTTGTGCTGCCAAAACCTCAGAAACCTGAGAAAATGAGCAATTTCTCCCTCTCCACACTCAATATCTCTGCAGATCCCTCAGCCTTTTCACTTGTAGCACTCTGGTGACACTCTGACAGGATTTTAAATGTACTGAGACCTGTTTTCCCCTACAAAGTCTGGAGCCTCAGCACTATAAAGATGTTCCCAGACCATTATTTCGGTCAGAGTGAATATTTATATGGCAGCATTTTAATATTGTGTGTTTACAGAAGGTTTTGATCGTGGCAGGCTCTGTGCTCAACAGGCCCCTTCATCTTTGAGCAGGATTTGATCTTTGATTTGACTTCCTGCACTGCCAAACACATCCTGGGTGTTTCTTTCCCTGTCAGCAGAGTAAAACTCCCTGGATGGCCCAGCTGGACCTGGCTGGGGGTGCCCATGGCCCTGTCTGTTCTGCTGTGACAGGAACTATTGACCAGCTCCAGCTGCTTTCCTCTGGCCTCTGCCAGGCTGATCAATGTGATCAATGTGATAAATGTGATAAATGTGATAAATGTGATCAATGTGATAAATGTGATAAATGTGATCAATGTGATAAATGATGCTTTGGAAATGGTTGGGAACTGATGGGTGCATTTGCCTGCTCTGGCAACATTAACGTGGCCACAAAC
>NC_031784.1:899123-902788 GCF_001522545.3 Parus major | reverse complement strand
CAGGATGGTTTTGGGTGCCTGGGTATCAGAATGTTGTTTTCAGGATGGTTTTGGGTGCCTGGGTATCAGAATGTTGTATTCAGGATGGTTTTGGGGGCCTGTGCTCAGCCCCCTGCCCCAGGCAGAGGCTTTGGGAGCTCTCCCATGGTCCCAGTGTGTTCCCAGCTCCTGCTGGCTGCAGCTCCTGATCCCAGACCCCAAACACAGCTCAGGGCCATCGCCCCTCCATCCCCAGCCTGGCACCAATACTGTAGCTCAGTTCTCAGTTTCAGAGCAGGGTTCTTGGACCATTGACAGCACAAGGACACAGCTCAGAGCTGGTTCTGAGGCTGATGGGACTGCCTGGATTCCTCTGGAGCAGGGGGACAGGAATGAACATCTTAGCAATGTGAGGAGCCACAGGCTGTAATCCTGATCCTTCTAAAGGGACAAGAACACAACACCTTGTCCCACTGCTCATTAAATCACTTGCAGGAACTCCATGGATTTTAATGGAAACAGAGGTTGCTCCTCATGAGAGGAACACAGCATCAAAATAGAACTTTGGGGAAGAAGCTGAAAATGTATTTATATAGAAATAGCAATTGGAAGTTCGTTATGAAATAGCAAAAATACTTTTTTTAAGCAGTTAAGCAAGGCTTTTATTTTTTGTATTCAGTAGGAATTCATTCCTTAGTACAAGAGTGATTCACCTGAATATTTCCATTTATGAAGCCCAGTTTTCATAAAATAATCAATTTTGTGTTCAAGGCATACAGCCATAGTTACAAAATAAATCCTGACTTTTTACCAAAAGTGTTTTCTAAAACAGTTTGGGAGTGTTCTCTGTTTCATAATTTGAAACAAAACCCAGCAACCAAACCCAAAATATTAATATACACTAAAAAGTCACGTTATTCCCTGCAAGCTATCATGTATCAATCTAATATAATCAGTCAGCCTTAATAAAAAAAGTTGAGTTCTGTTCTTCATGTCTAGCTAAGGATTTTCAAGTTCTTTTAATCATGCTAAATGAAAACAGCAGAGAGAGCTGAGCTTTGTAAATAAACCTACTGGAGTAAATCACCCAGCTTAGACAGCATTTAATAACTGCAGCCTGCCTGCACGTGGGCATGGCAAATACTGGGGCTGGGAATTCTGTGTTATTTACTGGGGTTGGGAATTCTGTGTTTGTTATTTACTGGGATTGGGAATTCTGTGTTTATTTACTGGGGCTGCGAATTCTGTGTTTGTTATTTACTGGGATTGGGAATTTTGTGTTTGTTAATTTACTGGGATTGGGAATTTTGTGTTTGTTAATTTACTGGGATTGGGAATTTTGTGTTATTTACTGGGGTTGGGAATTCTGTCTTTATTTACTGGGGCTGGGAATTCTGTGTTTGTTATTTACTGGGATTGGGAATTCTGTGTTTGTTATTTACTGAGGTTGGGAATTCTGTGTTTGTTATTTACTGAGGTTGGGAATTTTGTGTTTATGATTTACTGGGGTTGGGAATTCTGTGTTTAATGGATTTCCAATGACTCTTTCTGCCAGGGCACAGCATCCATGTGAGTGTCTCAGTTCCTGTGCAGGTTGCTTCCTGAGCTCACTGAGGCACATTTTACTCCAATAAAGGGACAGTCCCTGGGTACCTCAGTGCTCTGCCCCTCACTCAGGAGTCACACCAGCTTTGAGACAGATCTGTGCTATCATCTCAAAGCTCAGCATTTCAAGTATTTCAGCTAAAAAATGTGCTAAACTTTTATTTCTGTGTGTTTCAAACATAAGCTGCAGTGCTGAAGCTCTGTGTGTGCTCCTTTCTAGGTTGATCCCCTTTTTAGCACTGAAGTTAAGGAGAAGGTTAAAAGGTAAGAAGTTGATGTTAAAGCTTCTGTCTGCTGAGTGAAAGCAGTTGGCTGTCCCTTGTAAAACGGTGTCTGTACAAATGAGGGTCCCTGCACAGCTCTGTGGGACTGACAAACCTGCTGGGATGATTTGGCATGGGGCAGTCCCAGACTGGGTACTCCAAACATTTAAAATACCAGAATAACCAGTATGTTCATGCTCTGTGCTAGATCACATCTGATTTACTCTGATTTAGTTAGGTTTATTACTCACAGAATTGTGGAAGGGTTTTTTTGGGAGGATCACCCAGTTCCACCCTCCCAGCCATGGGCAGGGACAGCTCCAAGCCCCGTCCAGCTCGGGCATGGCCAGGGATGGAGCATCCAGAGCAGCTCTGGGCAGTTCCAGTGCCTTCCCCTCCAGAGAGGAGAATCCCATCAGTTCTTCTGGGGCTTGTCAGGATTCCTTTCCTGCTGGCTCAGGAGGAGTTCTGTTGCATTTCTCTGCAGGCTCCCTGGGGTGCACGTGCTGCAGGAGCTGCCCCAGCAGGAGCTGCACGCCGCTGTCAGGAGAAGCTTTGCCGTGGTGAACAGCTCCATGTCAGAGGGGATGTCTGCTGCCATCCTGGAGGTAACTCCAGCTCCCAGGGAGCTCATTCAGAGGGGTCACCCCAGTCTGGAATCACCTCTGGCACTGGGAATGGGTGCAAACACTCTATTTCAAAGCTACTGAACACAAAACTAAAATACTTCTTTTTGCAAGTGTTAGCAATTAAGGTTTCCTTCCCTTGAACTGACAGGTTTTTATGCTTTCTCTATTTATTTTTAAAGGATAGAATGGTAGACCTGAGATGTAGAAATCATTCTGATTTACTGAGGTTGTCACTAGGCTTGATTCAACACCCACTTCCTTATAATGTTGCTAGAATGGACTTTCATTTATTTTTACATCCTTTCAAAAAGCAATCTAAGAGCTGTATTTGGTTATTTAATTCTGAAATGATTAATGAAAGAATGACATGCTCAGTTAATCCTTTTCCCATCAGTATTGAAAATTAATAACCAGTTTTATTTCATACCTGTCAAAGTAGGGCACTGCTTAATATCAAGCACTTTCTCAGGAAAAAATAAGTGTACTTGAAGTGGAAGTTTTTTGGGGAAATGCCTTTCATGATTCCATTTATTTTGGGGGGTGCTGAATGTTGGTTTGTGATCTCAGAAGATCACAGAAATGATTTCCACCATTTGTATTAATGAACCTCCCACTTCTGTTTCTAATGAGTTGCATTTCCAGCATTTCCACACATCTCCAAGTCCCCAGGAGCAAGGAAGGACTCAGTGAGCATGAGGAGAGGTGGGAAGGGCAGAGGATGGTGAGACAGCAGAATTGTGTTTCCATCCCCAAATCCATGCCCAGAGGGGAGGCAGCTGCTCCTCCACGGCAGCACCGCTCTGCTCCAGCAATTCCTGACTGTGCCATTCCCAAACTGGGGCTGTGTCAGGCCAGGGATGGAGTGTGCAGGGCCCTGCCTCAGGGGGAGCTTTCTGTCACCTGCACCGTCCCCTCAGGGCTGGCCAAAAATCAACCTGATCTGTCTCCTGGGGTGTCAGGGGGTGACACACAGGAGCAAACAGGAGGGCTCTGAGGAGACCCAGGGCCTGCTCAGGTGGGTGTGCAGGCTCAGGTGGGTGTGCAGGCTCACACAGGTGTGTGAATTCAGGTGTACAGGCTCACACAGGTGTGTAAATTCAGGTGTGTAAATTCAGGTGTACAGGCTCACACAGGTGTGCAGGCTCACACAGGTGTGTAAATCCAGGTGTACAGGCTCACACAGGTGTGT
>NC_031784.1:893993-898314 GCF_001522545.3 Parus major | reverse complement strand
CAGGCTCACACAGGTGTGCAGGCTCAGGACAGTCGGTGTGGGTTCCCCAGGGTTTGGGGGCTGTGTTTGCACAGTGGGATTTGATCCATGCTGATTAAACCCCTCTCCCTCCCAGGAGGGCAGCCCAGGACAGGGAGGTTCTTTCCTGGCATGGCCAGCAGCAGGAAGGGAAATCTGCTGAGATCTCCTTCCACACTGAGGGAGAAAACTGCATAAAAACCTTCTGGTCCCAGGCTGGGGAAAACACACTTGAGTTTGGAAATGCAGCTCTCATTGTCCTCAAAGTTCCACATTTAACAAGGTCATGAATCTGTAAACAGCATTTCAGAGTGAGATAAATACACAATAGATAATTGAGATAAATTTATAATCACATCTAGTTGAACCTGCCTCAAGGTATGGGAGAGCTGGGAGCCATCACTAATGACTGTGTCACTGGTTCTGAGATCTCAGATCTGACTGTAACTGATCTGTTTGTGTTTGGCATTTGAAGAAGAGGAAACAAAACATTCCAGCAAACATTAAAAATGCATCTCTTCCTCTGAGAGCTCAGGAGCTCTGCACGTTGCTGGGCACGTGATGGTGGGAAAGGCACCACTGGAAAGGTTTCTGTGTTCCCTCTGTCCCTAAAAACAAGGGTTGGACAGCACCATCTCATTGCAGCCCTTTTTCTGTGCTCTCAGGAATGTCCCAGCTGTGAAAATCATTACATTCTTAGGCTTTCACCAAAAAGAAGCCAATTAAAAACAAAAATTGTAGGAAAGGAAGTTGGGCAGACTCTTCTGTGCCGTGAGGCACAATCCAGTCTTGGCCAACACAGGCCTAGCAGTTGGGAATAAAAGCCATAGCAAATATAAAAATTAAAATAAAATAAAATAAAGATGAAGGGATGTTGTAAAGCAATAAAATTGAAGAGGCACCAAGAAGATGCATGGGCTAGAAGAAGGAAGAAGATGAGGGACAATCCAGAAGACAGAGTGGTAAATAAACCCTGCATTTGCTCTCTCAGCCCTGTATTGCTGGGTAGGGATGTTATTGGGTAACGTTCCCACAGCTTCAATTTCCACCCTGCATCCTCCTGTAATAGCACTAAAACACATTTGCAGTCAAAATAATGTAACAAAACAGATGGCCAATGGACTGAAATGTTGTTTTATGCTATTATTCCAGGAACCTAGGTCAGTAAATTATACATATTTTCAACAACGCAAATGATTCTTTTTACTGCTTGAAAATAGACTAAGTATCTAAATTAAATTGGAAGGCACTTTGTGCAGTAATTATTTACAGCCCAATCCATTTGTTTAAGGCCAGTGGAATAGCAGCAGCCCTGCATCTGAAGCATTTGGCCATCTGGTGTGTCTTTCAGCAGCTATAATTCAGTGGTACCCATGCCTTTGGGGGGCTGAAGATTTTCTGTAGCAGCTCCTGCCCTCCAAGTCTGAGACAGAACAAATTTCTTTTCCTTTAAAGTTTAGAAATGACAGACAATTAAATATAAACTTGGTGCTTGACTGGTGGGGTGAGTGGAGCCCAGAGCAGCTCCCTGGGGCTGCAGGGGGATGAGAGATGAAGTTCTGTCTGCACTGATGGGACAGACCCTCATCAAAGGCTTCTGCAGCTCTTCCTTTGGAAAACAGGTCTGAGTGAGGTCACAGCGAGTGACACAACCATCTGTGGGTGACCAAAGACTGTTTTATTTCACCAAAGTGACTTTTTAAAAACTTCTTCTAAAAAAGCTCCATCTGATCAGCTTAGACAAATGCAGAAGTCTAGTCTGTAGTTTCTATATTTCTCATTTATTCTGGTTTGTGTTCATTAATCTGTGAATTTCCCCAGATAATCTGGAAGTTTCTGATCCAAAGGACAGGTTCTGTCACCAGGGTTGTTATTTTAGCTCTGCAAAGCAGATGTGTGCCAGGGCTGTGGAAATGCAGTGGTCACACTAATGCACCTGCATGATTTGAACTGTGCTTTTCTTGGGTATTTTAAATTATTAAAATATGTTGCTAAGTCCCAGCAGTCCTTTCCTGTTCAAAATATGATTGGTCCTGTCCATTATCAGCCCAGGTATTTGTATCTTCAATTTTGTCCAAACTATAAAAAATCATGGTTTTCTCCTTGGAATTTTGTTTCCTTGCTATGTGAACTGAAGCAAAATTGCTCCTCATGCAGGATTGTAATGACAGCAATTAAAAATGCATTGACTCTGGAGTGACAGGGAATCAGTGTGAGACACATTGAAGATTTGGGGGAGTGAATTTCTCCCTCACTGGGATAATTGCACAATAGGAATATTTCTGGTTTTACAGTCAGTGCATTCCAGACTTCCCAATTCATCAGTAGTAATTAAAGCTCCAGATCAGGACACGTGAGAGCCCAGGGTCTGCACACCTCAGAGCTGAAGCTCTGTTCTGGGAAGTGCCTTGGCTCAGCTCTCTGGGGAATGTGTTCTTCAATTCAAAAACTGGAGGGGTGGCAGAGAAGTTTGGGCTGTTGTTTCTGCTTTTCTTGTTCAAATTGTCATTGTTAGCACCTCAAAATCCATGAATCCTTGGATTCCTGAATCCATGAATCCTTCAAAAGTGCTGTTTCCCTTTTTTGCATTCCTCTAGGCAATGGATTTAGATATTCCAGTGCTGGCAAGGAACATTCCTGGGAATGCAGCAATAATAAAACACAGGGAAACAGGACTGCTGTTTTCAACTCCCCAGGTAAGAAAGGCTCAGATCTCGAGGTTCATTTTCTTGTGTCTGTCTGGGCCCTTGGTTCTCCCTTCCTGGAGCTGCATTTGCAGTTCAGGGAGCTCGGACTAGGTGTCAGCCTTGCTGAATGTTTCTGCTCACAGCCACTTGTTGCACTGGGGCTCGAAGGTTCCATAACCAAACCCTGCAGGAGATGCTCTGGATGTGTCAGATTTCCCTTCAAGTGATAACTGAAATAGGAACTTGTGTTAGACAAGCTGTGGCTCACCAAAAGAGAGTGAGCCTCAAGTTGCAGATGACACATTTTCTGTAATTTCTAGCAGTGTTAATGTGGAGTATTTTTAGATGCAAGATATTGCTCAGTCAGAGAAATTAATGATTAAATTAAGTGAAGTGTTAGGATGAAGTCTCAGTGAAGTTAAATAAGAGTGGGGAGAGAGGGAACACTACCCATATTTAAATGCTGGAAAATTTAATTTCAGCCTATTTTCCTGCCTTAGGGCTTTGCTGTTACATATGCATGTCTGCCGTGGAAAATGACTCAGAAAAAGATTCCCTCAGAGTTTTACCCAACTCAAGATTAAAAACACATACTAGAATACACAATTTGATAATTTTGCAAAGTAGAGAATGTATTTTATTTATTTACCTTGTGCACTGTGTGATTAATGCATCCTGTTGTGTTTCTGGAAAACACGTTCTGGTAAGAAATTTGTTGGGTTTTTTTTACTTTGATTACTTCAACATCTTAAATATCTTTTCTGCTGTGCATCAGGTTAGGGAGGAAAATGCCTTTAATCTACAGGAAGATCAGAACTGTGTCTAGGTGCTTGGGAAAGTGTCTGTGGCTGGAAGAATCCGGAGCACCAGAGATGAGGAGAGTTTGGGGGTGAGAAAAGGAGTTTTCCTTGCTGGGTTTGGAGGATCCTGGCTGCAGCATGGCTCAGGAGAAGAAAACATTGCTCATTTTCTTTCTGATCTGAGCAGGGAAGGCTTTGCAGTGCCTTGGACAGTTGTGCCTGCTGTCCTTTGAAAGCCCAATTAGAGGGATATTAATTGACCATTATGCAATGAGGATTGTTTTAAATGGTGAGGGCTGTTGGCTTTCTTCTTTCATTCTTGCTGGAAGTGAGCTTGTGTGGCTTCCAGGAAAGTGGGAAATGCTGTGTTTAATTGTAGCCATCCTTAACCATTTGCCCTTGGCTGGGAACAGCCAAAGCCCTGCCAGTCCCTGGAGCCAGCAGCCCCATGGAAATGGTTAATGTGGGAGTGAAACGTTTTGTTCCAGACACTCCATCATGTGTGCACATTACTGTGCACATTACTTTTAAATCATGGCTTGATCCTGCTGCTTGAATTTGCAAGTTTATGGAATATTTGACACTGAGTTAATGGGACCTGAAGTAAAAAAAGTAAGAGATAAAAACGGGGCAATAAATAATGCAAAACTGTGTTGAAAGGGAAGACACAAAGAGTTATTCAGCAGGCTGAGTTTGAAAACTGTACCTTCAAAAGCTCACAGAAGGACCTAAATAAAGAGAAAGCGATAAATAAACCCCAGAGGCATTAAGAGAGGGACAGAGGTGGAGGGAGCTGAGCTGGGCAGCCCCTGGAGT
>NC_031784.1:881558-893056 GCF_001522545.3 Parus major | reverse complement strand
CCTGGCACTGCCTCCACACCTGGCCTTTCCCCCCTGGGGTCACTGCTGTTCCTTTGGAATCACGTTCTGTCTGCTGAAGCTGCTGTGAAATGCTTTAATTGCAGACTGACTTTCATTATATAAATAATAGATTAACCATGCATCTTATTTTCATTATGTGTGAGCTGTGGCACCAGTGCAGCTCTCGTGGTAATTGAGGAATTATTCATTCTTTTTTTGCTCAGTGCACTCATTTTCCAGCTTTATCTCCTGGATACCTGTGTTCCTGTGTCTCTGTAAAATATTCTACAGGATTTATTTTCGGTACTATACAGAGGAGTTGACATTTTCTTTAAGGATGATTGGTCAATTTACCAGGAGAAAACTGTATTATGGATGTTGCAGTAGGAAAATGCCTGTGTTTGTGGTGGAGTCCTTCCCATGGAAAGGGCAGATGTGAGAGTGCTTCTGGATTATCTTCTCCAGTTTTTCTGGGTTGTGACTGCTGAGCCTCAACTTTTTCACTGTGTTCTGCTGCCACCTGTAAATTAATTATACCCACTCCTGTGAGGGAATAAAGGTTTATTAGAAACAGGGATGGCCCTGAGCTGTAAGGCAGCATTTAGATCACCTCCCTCATCTGGGCTGCTGAAAGTCACACCCTTGGGTTTTATAACTGGAAGGCAACTTGTGAATTTGACCCCTCTTTCAGCAAAACTGGAGCTTACTTCCCATCTACAACAAAATATGGGAGTGCATAAATAATACAAATAATATCTATAAATCTGTATAATATACAAAATATATATATAAATAATAGAATTTTGTGCAAATATCACTTGCACAAATAGGGCAGAACAGCTGCTGGAGAGGTGTTACCTCCCTGTAATTACTTTATATATCACCACAGGCTTCTGGAACAGCCCAATGAAATGCTGGATTTTCTGAACGAGCTGAGCTCTGAATGTCTGCATGCTGCAAGCCCAGCCTCACCACAAAACCACAACTGAAATGCAAGTCACTTGTAGTTAGGGGAGACACCTGAAAAATGAAGTTATTGCTATCTGAAGCTGAGCATCCCAACCTGAAAACAAGCACAGCCAGCTGCTCCAAGGCCACGAGGCAAAACCCAGATAAGTCAGAGTGAATCTCCCCACTGGCTTCCAGGGGGATTGCAAGTGACTTGTGGGTGGTCACACTGGATTAGGGGAAGCAGCAGGATAAAGCTGAGAAGTCCTTGCTCTCCATCTCCTGGCATTTTTCCATTTGCTTTCTCTCTCTCCAGCATTTTCTCGAATTTTATGCTTTGGACTCAGTTTGGCATTTTTTCCTGAAATTATCCTCAGCCTTAAGTATTGTTACTGTGAATAAGGATCTCATTTCTTCTATCATTTACATGTTTCCAAGTTTTTGTCCCCCATATCCACATTTTAAAAGAATGCTAATAGGACTACCTGTCAAGAAATGTTACATCGCTGCTTCTGCTCTTAGGTAATTTACATAAATTATTTTTAAACATTACTTTGAATAAAATCCTCCACAGGAGCATAAAATTAAAGTTGGGGATGTAGCTCAGTGTGAACAGTATTTATTACTGTGATTTTCCAGGCAATTGGATGAAGGCAGCAGAAGTCAGGTGAGATTTCCCACCTTCCCTGTGTTGTCTGGAGCTGGGTTGGCTCTGGCAGACACAGCCTGGGTGCTCCCACTCCTGCTCCAGGAATCTCACAGGGAAAGGGCTGAAATCCCAGCTAAATCAGCCCCAGGCAGCTGTGGGAGGGGAGCAGGACACAGAACTCATGTCCAGAGCTCAGCTTCTTGTTCACTGGTGGGTATGGAAATGTCCTTTTTCTCTCCCCTGCCTGCAGACGTGGCACAGAAGTGACCTGTGTGTCTGGCTGTTCATTTTCCTGCTGCTTTGTCCTGCCAGGACAGTCCAAGCAGTGAATTTGTGTCCCAGGGGTCAGTCACAGGCTGGCAGGAGAGCTCATCCTGTGCTGAGTGTGGATTTCATATCTGTGAGGACATTCAGAAACTCTGTGTACTTCCATTTCCAGCTCCAGTTGTCTTCTTCAGCCAGTGCTGGTCTGAGCTCTGCTCTCACCTGTGCTATTGCCTGTGTCAATAATGTGTGTCCTCCTCCCATCCTCTGTCCCCTGTGCACTGATCCAGCAGTGTGCTAACACTTTATCTCAGTTTTCCTGTGCCACCAGAGCAGCCTGCTCGTCTGAGCTGAGCCAGGGCGCTGCTCTGCACAGCTCTGAGCACATCTGTAATCAAGCTCAAGCACTGGAAGTCGTCTCTTGATAGAAAATTAGACCAGCTGCTCAGAATAGATTAGTTCAGACATCAAATCTCCTTTCACATGTTTGAAGTCCACAATTTCTTTTGCCTAGAAGTAAATGAGAGAGGCCGAGGAGCAGGCAGAGGAGCAGCTGTGATCTTTGAGCTCTGCTCTTTTGGCCAGTGAAGTTAAAGGGAATATCTGGCTTTTTTTGGAGTTTGTTGAGATAACCCTGCTCTATACCTGCTCTTACCTTGACACCGTGTTTGTCTTGGGACTTTTTTAGTCTCACCATGAAATTCACTGAAGGTGTTGCAGTACAATGAGATAAAAGTTTAACTGAGCTGAGATCAAACACCTGATTCCAGTTGTCCTCCATGCAGAGCAGGCAATTAATTTATAACCGGCCTGGGCTTCCAGCAATTGGGTAGGCAGGAAATTTTTGTGTCATTAAATGTATTGCTTGTTGGTCTTAACACTCTTGGAAATGTCTTTGATTTTTAATGTCTTAGTTGGTGGGCTGTGTAAAGTAATAAAATTATTCTTTATTGATCATTGTTTATAAATAAAGTATGGTACCTGACCATGAAAAGTGACTCAGGACAGCCTCATACATTGGCTCACAGCTGGACAGGTACCAGCTATTTCAGTATCATTAGGACTTTTTCAAAGAAATTTTACCTGATTGTTTTCTTCATCTCTTTTAGGAGTTTGTTATGCTGTCCAAGAGTTTAATGAACGACCCCATTATGGAAAAGGAAATTATAACACGGGCCAAAGCCTACGTGAAGAAACATCATTGCTGGGAAGGTGAAAGGAAAACCTACCAGACTCTGGTGCTGAGACTGCAGTGACTTTGCAGGAGTGCAGCTGGCAGCCACTGGAGCTCTGTAACGATGGAAATGTCACTAGCTTTGGCTTTGTCTTGGCTGCTGTTTACAGGGCTGGGCAGAGGGGCAGTGTTACTGTGCTGGCACATACCCAGAGCACCCAGAGCCTGCCAGCTGTGCAGCTCTGTTCCAGCTGTGCAGCTCTGTGCCAGCTGTGCAGCTCTGTGCCAGCTGTGCAGCCCAGCCCTGTGCAGCTCAGCCCTGTGCCAGCTGTGCAGCTCAGCCCTGTGCCAGCTGTGCAGCCCTGTGCCAGCTGTGCAGCCCTGTGCCAGCTGTGCAGCTCTGCTCTGTTCCAGCTGTGCAGCTCTGTTCCAGCTGTGCAGCTCTGTGCCAGCTGTGCAGCTCAGCTATGTGCAGCTCTGTTCCAGCTGTGCAGCCCTGTTCCAGCTGTGCAGCTCTGCCCTGTGCCAGCTGTGCAGCTCAGCCCTGGTGCAATCCCAGCCCCCTGCAGCAGCTGCAGCTGCCCTGGCATTTGTGGCCCTGGCATTTGTGGCCCTGCATTTGTGGCCCTGCATTTGTGGCCCTGCATTTGTGGCCCTGGAGNTGCCAGCTGTGCAGCTCAGCCCTGTGCAGCTCAGCCCTGTGCCAGCTGTGCAGCTCAGCCCTGTGCAGCTCAGCCCTGTGCCAGCTGTGCAGCTCTGCTCTGTTCCAGCTGTGCAGCTCTGTGCCAGCTGTGCAGCTCTGTGCCACCTGTGCAGCTCAGCCCTGGTGCAATCCCAGCCCCCTGCAGCAGCTGCAGCTGCCCTGGCATTTGTGGCCCTGCATTTGTGGCCCTGCATTTGTGGCCCTGCATTTGTGGCCCTGGAGCAGGTGCCAGGGCTGTGCCAGACATGCCTGGCTAAAAACAAGAAGCTACCTCTGGGTTTGCCAGTTCCTTTGGCACCTCTGTCATTTACTTATTTATTAAAAGATTTATGAGACCTATGAAAAGGAATGTGGGGGGAGTGGAGGTATTTTCTCTTTACTGTGTGTTTTATATAATGCAGCAGGCTTGTCCTAAAGTGAGGCTGTTCTCTGCCTAAAGTCCACACCAATCATCCCAGGGATTATGGACATATCTCTGAGTCTGTAACTGCTCATCAAAGGACTTGCATCTAGAGAGAAAAAACATGAGAGGCATATTTCCAAGTGTTTGTTATTAGGAAACTGTTTGCTTTGTCTATCTCAATCCTGCCCCAAGGAGAGCCTGTGCAATGTTTTCTGTTGACTTCAGTGGCTGTTGTGTCAGACTTTCTTTGTAATAATGTTCACTGTGTATTTTGAGCTTTCCTCTCTATTTTTGATGTTTTGCAAGGTTCTGGTACAGTAAACAAGAAAGCAGTTTGAATGTTGTATATTGATTTCTCCCAAATTTCCCTCCTTGTTTTATGCTGGGGTTGCTCAGCTCTACCTTCAATAACACAATCCCCAAGGGCAAAACCAGCCTGATTTAAAATCCCAGCATTGCTGCACTCCCCTCTGAGCCCATTTCTCCCCCACATTCCTGGTGTGCATTTGCCAGGCTGGGGTGGGAGTGTGGCTGTGCAGCCCCAGCAGGGACAGGGAGCTCCCCTGCAGCCCCAGCAGTGCAGCTGTGCTGCTCCCCTGCAGCCCCAGCAGTGCAGCTGTGCTGCTCCCCTGCAGCCCCAGCAGGGACAGGAGCTGCCCTTGGGCTCTGCAGAGCAGGCACTGAGGAAGGAGCTGCTGCAGGGTTCATTTACAGCCTCACAGATGGGCAGGGGACCTTCAGAGGGAATAAAAAAGGGTTTTTCTGACTAACTGAGCCAACTTCAGGGTGTCCTGTTCCTCTCAAAACCTCTCAGCCTGCCAGCTTATTTCTGCTCACCTGTTTGATTGGCTTGGATCCTTTGCCAGCTCCCCTCCCCTCGTTTTCTCAGAACAACAGGTTTTTAAAAGCAAAGAAACAAATACACAACGTGGGACAGAAGCCTGAGCACTGAGCTAATGGTAAGAGATTAGTAATAGTAACGATTAGAAAGCTTTTTCTGCAGCCTGATACATTTATTACTAAGCTTCAACTATAAATATATTGATCTGGAATTTGTGCTATTCCCAGCAAAACAAAATATGTGCAAGTGAGAAATTCTGCTACACCCTCAGAATGTAATTAACATATGATTTTTCAGGCTGTATTTAATCTATAAATATGAAACCTGCATCTGGGAAGCAGCACACTCATTTGCATGTGCTAACAGTGGCAGAAGCACAAACAACACTTGTGCATGAGGAAAAGCAGGAGAAGAGCCCAGCCCTGGAGCAGGCAGCACTCATCCATCAAGGGTGGCCAGCTCTGGGCTCATCCATCACAGCCCTGAAGGCTGAAAGGTTGGGGCACCAACTGCAGGACATTTCATCAGCATAAACTGTGCCTGGATTTATGTTTTACATTTCATCCCGTCTTAAGTTCCAGGCCTATAAATATTCAATGAGTCTTGTAAGTCCTTGTAAGGGAAATATGAGACCCATGCAGGCAGTTTTGGGTATAATTATCCTTGCAGCAACTTCACTCAAATGATTTTATAGGTAAGAATAATCCTTTTGTTGTCCTGCAGCCCTAATTACAGTATTTATCTTCCCCTTCAAAGCCCCACTCCTACCCAAGCAGCTTTTTAAGCAAAGCACACCTCGATGAGCTGCAGATACAGCTCCAAAAATAGCATTTGTTCTGTTTGCAGGAACAAACCTCCATTGTGCACCTACCCCACGGCCACTGCTGTATTTCAGGACCTTGAAATGTACTGTTAATTAATCCAATTACATGCATTTTATTTTGCAGTTATCTCTGCCACTGAGTCCATGGGCCATGGGTACCCATGGCTGTTCCCTTCCTTGGCACAGCCACCCCAGAACTGGTGACGTGTGACAAAGCCAGCCCTGTGGAATGGCACATTTCTCAATTAGGATTTCATTTGAATCACCCCCAGAACACACAGTCCCCATTTCAGGGTTAATTTCTGGACTTTCCTGACCAGTCTGCCCTAAGAACACTCATGTTGGGTTAACTTCTCCCATTTTTTGGGGTTTGCATTTACAGAGCTCCAGCCTGGCAACAGGCTTTGAAGGTTTGCTGTGACCATATCAGGACTTCAACATGAAATAAAAGCATTCAAATGGATACTGGAAGATTTAAAAGGATTTGTGCCTCTTCTGCAAATCATTTACCATCAATTAACCAACCCAAACATCTGCAACTGCACCCTTTGGGTTTAATAAATGCAGGAGCACTTTGGTTTCCATTTTCAATGGATTTCCTCCTGTCTCTTGGGCTCATACCTCCCTCTGTCCCTCTCTCCCCCCTTCTTTTTAATCTTTAGGTCAGGAATCATTCCCCATGAAAATAAAGGAGCAGTTTTGTCACAGGCTTGTCAGAGGAGATGGGTGCTTCCATGTGGAATTCAGTCATTTAATGGCTCAGTGGGACCTGAGCATTTCTTTTCATTAAGTTGTCCAAAGTAATCTCATCATTCCAGAATTTATTTCACTTCCACCCTCCTCTGTCTGGTTGGTCCCAGAGTTTTAAACATTCCTTTAATGTTTAAAGCTTAAACCTCATGTAAGAGCAGGTCCCTACAGCCTTGTACCTGTCCCAGTGTTCCTCAGTGCCTCTAATTCTGCCTGACACAGACAAAGCCAAACCTTCATCTCCCAGGGCCTTAATTGCACAGAGAATTTTAAATCAAAGCAGCCACTTATTAATCCAGAAAGTCACCAATATAAAAGCAAACCGTAGTAAAAACCAGGATTCCTAATTTTTTGAGAAACAGTCTTCATTTTTCCAAAGTCGTAGATAATCATCTGCAATTTAATTCTCTCTAAATGAAGCATTTTTCATCGAGTAATTATTCCGTGTCATTCCTGTGACATCTATTTTAGGTATCAGATATTGAGGGCACTTGAAATCTCACATCCTTTCTAAAAAATGTAGGCCAGCATTTGTTTTGCCCAGTGCCTGAAAAAATGACTAGAAATTCATTTTCCCTAGAGCATTGCCATCGAGCTAATTTAAAACATTTGTTTGAAATGAAACAAAACATTTTAATTAGACCAGCAGAGGACATCTGGTTACTGAGAAATCAGAGCTGTGGACACCTGACCTGAAAGAGCATTCACCCTTTAACCCTTCCAGCTCCAGAAAAAGTGCTGGCACCCCTCTCAAGATATTTTTATGAGCTTCCAACCTGCAATTCCCATTTCTGTGCACTGCAAATCTGCTTAAGAAATAAGTCCAGCCACAAGTATAACCTTGCCAGACAGAGGGCAATTATTTCATTTGTCTGATTCAGTCAAGCTTCATCATGCATTGAAACTAAATGCTCCTCTACAGCTTCAGAAATTAATCCCTGCCATGGAAAAGTCACACAGTTATTTTACCAAAGTGAACTGAGTTACCAAAGCTTTCATTTCACTTGAGCAATGCATCAAAAGCTCTTATCCCTGAGTGTGGCCTTTGCCATCCCTCACAACTTCTTCACAGGTTTTTTTGGGGTTTTTTTTCAGTAGGAATTCACCTGAAATCGTTTTTTTATACGAAACTTCCATAAATCCCTGCTGGAGGAAGCGTTCACACCTGAGCCAGGCAGCCCCACACTGGGAGCAGGGCTGAAGCCAGGCTGGCTTTACTGCAGCATCCTCTTCTGTGTGACAGCAAAGAAAGAGGTGATGGACAAACTGAATTACCATTTTCTGGAGCAGGAGAACATCAGTGTTACATGTTGTGAACATTCATCATCTTTTTAACACCACTCCTCTCTCCTTTTCCTCTCAGTGTGACCCCAGTGATGGTTCTGCTCTGAGCAGGTTTAAAGCCTTTCCCAGAGCCTGCAGCTCGGGCTGGCTGCTCTTGGTGCCATCTCTCATCACAAAGCCCTGGGAGATGCTCCCAGCTGTCCCTGGACTGTGTCTGTTGCCTGCTGCAGCCTCAGTCCTTTTCTAGTGACTGTGCTGGAGCTAAATGAGAGAACTTTTCTGTCCCTCCCACACTTCAGACATTTGTTCTTTACGGCACCATTTGAATAAAAGGTCAGGACAGCTCTGGCTCTCAGAGGGGAAGGCTCCAGGCAGAGGAGCTCAGGTAACGCTGCCCACACTGAGCTCTGCTGCCCTTTCTGCCATTTCAGCATGAGAAAAGGATTTTCTCCCTCCTCAGCCCAGCTCAGCTCGGGGCTGCCCTTTGCAGGCACAGGAGCAGCCCTGGCCCTGCAGGTGAGGACACTGGACCAGCCCTGCTCCAGTGCCACGCAGCAGAGAGTGAGCAAACACATCCCACTCCTGTGTCCCACATGGGAACTCTTCTGGGAAGACAGAAATTGAATCATGGCAGAAAAAAAGAAAAAATAAAATATGTAAAAAAGGAAGCCTGGAGATGAAGCTGGCACTTCTGTGATGCTCTTCCAGGAGCTGACACTTTCTAGAGATGCTGTTCTCCCCCTCCTCGTGGTGCCTGGAAATGCAGTTTGCCTCCTCCCAACTCCAGTAAGGCCAGGAGTGCCCCAGAGCACCACAATTTCCTGTGCAAGAAACACAGGAGGCTCAGGTTCACCCCTGCTGTGTGCTTGGGAGGCTTAGAAAGCAAACTGGAGCACACATTTTCCAGGGCAAGACTGGGGATTCTGGCTGTGCTGATGGGAAGGATTTGTGCAGCAGCTCTGCTGTAGAAAATTAGAGAAAATAAGTCAGATTATTCCTCAGGGCATTAACTTCGAGCCATTAAGGACTGAGCAAGAGAAACTTATTTGAAATAAAATCTTGTTGCTTCATCTGTTGGGAGGGAGGAAAGCAGAGAGCCTCTTAACATAAACGCAATAATGAGGATGTGCTGCTTATGCTTTCCCTTTGTTTATTTTCATTTTTCCCCACAGGCCAGGGTTAGAATTACTCTGCCCAGAAGTCAGAAATAAGTGAGGTTTTACCTAAAATAAGTCAAATGTATATGGCAGTGTGACAATTAAATGACAATAAGGTTAATGTGTGACCATATTCACAGGAGGTGAAAAACACCTTTTCAACAACATGCATCAAGTGGCAGGATCTTGTCAAGAAATGCAAAAGAAGCAAACATTATTAAAATTAAAAAGCCTTTCAAAGATGTGTTGGAAGGGCTCTGATGGCTTAGACCTTGAGCTGAGATGTGGGAAGTGCAGAACAGCAGGAGATGGGAGGCTCTGAAGAGCTCTGGTGTCTGTTCTGGGGCCCTGATTTCCACTGCAATTCCCCTCTGGGTTTGGTAAGGGGAATTTGATAATTCCTCTGGGTTTGGTAAGGGTATTTACTGCCTGCCTGTTGCACCTCTGAAACCTCTGTGGCCTAAAACCGAGCACCACACTCTAAATACTGCTCAACAACTGAGGATTTAAATATTCCAGCTCTTTAGCTCCCCAGCATTTCTCAGGCCAACAGAAAATTCAGAGAAATCCAGGTTTTGCAGGAAAAAGTCATTTTTTACATGACAACACTCAGCAGGTAACCCCAGAACAAAAATCTCCATTTGGCCTTGGACACCCATCCATGGCTGATACAAAACCTGCAATCCCATCCCCAGAGGAAGCAGATTAGCACCCTAAGCCACCAGATAATTCCCATTGTGTATTATGTGCAACTGCACGAGCAAAATGTTGTGCTGCACATTATGCTCCATTATTTTGGAATACAATGGTTCCCTTGGCATTAGTGCCAAATGAATGGAGAGTTCATTTCGTCTGAAAGACTAAACAAACACACGCTGACAATGAGGATAAAATCAGATTGCTGCAGCACTTTCAAGGAGCTGGTAAAAATAATATTTTAATCAAATAACTCAGCTGCAACTGGCATGAACTACTGGGAAGGTTAAGGCTGTGGCTCGGTGTTGTACTGAGGAAACACAGAATTATTCCAAACACGCCGTTCCATCGGGTTAAAAGCAGAGGATGCAAAGCAGTTTCCAGCCCTAACAGCAAACTGAAGCCACCAAAAAATGCCAAGGTTAAAGGAGCAGTCTCAAAAAACAGTCATCCAGCAAGATAAAGCAGTGCTAGAGAAAATAACTACTGCCAGACTGGTGTGGTTGAGTCCAGAATAAAGATTTGGGATATACACTCCAAGATGAGGAATAAAGGCAGATGTAAGGCTGAGCCCAGCTCCCAGCACAGACTGCCCAGAGCAGAGCTCTGACTGTGCTGACACAGACACAGCTGAAAACAGCAGCCACAAACCTGGGCAGCCCTTGGTGCCTCATCCCTCGCTGGCAGGGACCTGGTCATGGTTCTGTGCCCCAGCTCCACACCCTGCTGGCCACAGCTGGGCTCAGAGCCTCCCCTTCCAGCAGGTCACCAGCCAGCCTGCAGGAAAGCTCCTGACATCCCTGGCAGCCCTGACAAATTCTGCAGTGCCAGGAGAACAGCGGTCCCTGAGCCACTGGAGAGCCTGGGATGATCTGTCAGTCCCTCCTCAGATCACAGACTGGAACATTAAACAAAATAAACCCAAAACCACAACACTTGACGAGCCTGGTCTGCTGCATTTATGAAAACACTGAAAGGTGAGGGAGACAGGGGCTCATTTCTCAGTGCCAGTAAATAGATGTTTATATATCCTGTCTTCTGCCTGCCCCACGCTGCCTGGAAAGCTGGAGGATTTTCTCTTTGCTCAAGACTTAACTGCCCTGAGTATTTACTGCCTGTATCTATCACCCAAAAACGTCTTTTAAGCTCATTCTCTTCCCCCTCGCCCTTTTTTTTTCCAGGGGAAAAGGGGGAGAGGGAATCCTCAGCTCAGTAACTCAGGTAATTCACATCTATCCCCTTTTGTAGAACACAAATCCATCTCCCCACCTCCCTTATTGTCACTTCTGCATTATCTGTGTGAGCCAGGCCCTGGCAAAGACGAGGGGACATTGTAAGAGAATTTAATGAAGTGGCTCCAAATATTGTACCCAAATAAATGAAGTGAATAATGCAGGAGCTGCTGGCAGGTCCCTCGCAGGGCAGGAGCTGTTGTGAGAGGAGATGGGCTGTCTGCAGGAACACAGAGCTGCCACTCCGGCAATTCCCAAGGGAAAACCAGGCAATTCCCAAGGGAAAACCAGCACTGCTCCATTGCACTCGTGCCCTGCTCCTCCACACTGCCGCTCTCATCCCACAAAAATGGGATGTTTTCCCTAAAATCCCCTCGGAACGCTCCTGGGGCCGCAGGGAACGGAGCACGGAGCTGTTCCCACAGCAGAGAGCCTGCCATCCCTGCCATCCCTGCCAGGGGACACTGCCCTGCCATCCCTGCCATCCCTGCCATCCCTGCCAGGGACACTGCCCTGCCATCCCTGCCATCCCTGCCATCCCTGCCATCCCTGCCATCCCTGCCATCCCTGCCAG
>NC_031784.1:876705-879285 GCF_001522545.3 Parus major | reverse complement strand
TGCACCCATCCTGCACCCATCAAACCTCTCCCCTCCCTGCACAACACCCTGCACCCATCCTGCACCCATCAAACCTCTCCAACCCAACTGCAATTCCCTGACAGCTTCACTTGCAAATTCCCTCTCTGCACAGCTCATGCTAAGAACCTTAATATTCCTGCAGATTCAGAAAGGGGATTTCCAACAAGCATTAGGAAAATTAAACTTCTCAAGAGCTGTCTCAATCTGACAAGCTATTTCTGGCTCTTTAAAGTACAGTAAGTGAAAATATTATAAAGGGGGATGGGGAAGCTGTAGTAAGCAAATGATGAGTTAGAAACGAGGACAGGTGACTCTGGATACACCTTTGGCACCCATATTTGTATATACATCCACAGAAATAGATGAATATGAATTGTTTAAGGCCTTCTGCTGCCTTGGAATAGAAAATCATCTTCTCCCACCCTCTGCCTCTGTCCAAAGCCACAGCAGCTGGTGACACTAATGAGGTGAGAGGCATTTCCCTTGGAGATCTGTGCTCTGTGTTCCACCTGGAGCCCCAGGTTAACCCAGGGAAGCCCCAGAATCCCACCCAGGCCATGGATTCTGGGGATGGGAGCCAGGGAGGGCACGGTCCAGGCTGAGCTGGGGACACTGGGCTCACCACAAACCCTGCTGGAGGTGGCACCAGTGCTGAGTGCACCCCACAAATCCCAGAGACCCATCCCTGTGTGTGTCCTGCTGCTCCCTCCCCAACAGGGCAGGCTACCAAATACCTGAGTCCCAGCTTGTCCCTGTCCCCTTTTGCTCCTTTCTCCCCTCTCTGCTGCTTTCCCTTTCTGATCCCCTGCAGAGCTGCCAAGCTACACCCCAAAGGGAGGAGAGGCTGTTTATAGCCCAGCTCACTGCAGGGGAGGGTGAGAAGCTGAACCAGGCTTTCAAGATGTAAGGGTGTGACTCCGAAGGAGGAGATGATGTTATTTTCTTTAGGAGCATCAGAGTGGCAAAATTTAGCTGCTTGAAAATTTTTTCAGTAGTCTGGCCTGACTCTTGCTCTAAAACCTGGAAATTTCCCCTGGTTTAAGGCCTGATTTGAATCACAATGCTCAGTGTGTCTGTCTGCCCTCCCTCTGTGTCATCCCCAGCACAAATCACATTACAGCTGGGTTAAAAGAGCACCCCTGCCCCTCCTCAGGGTGCAGCTGGAGTGGGGATACCAGCTCTGCAGAAGATGAGGGGACAGAACAATTAGAAGAGATGATTAAAATCCTCAGGGGCTGGGGTGATTGTGCAAGGGCTGTGCATGTGCAGTGCAATGAAAAAAAATCCTGCCCAAAATGCCTCTCCAGCTGCAGGACTGGTGCTGCCAAAGACAATTAGTGAGCACTCTGTGAAAGTCAGGCTGTGTGGAGGGTACAGAGCAAGACCTGATCAATACATGGGATTTTTCACTATTGCAAAATCCTTTGCAGGCTGGTAGCACTGATTTAAGGGAGAGACACAAGAGGGACTGGTTTGACCTTGGTATCCTAATGGGCAGAACAGGAGGGAATGCCAAATGCTAAGAGCAAAGCTATTGATTAGACCTGAGAGAGGGGACTGATGGAAGAAAGCTGTAAAGTTATTAATGGTCAAGAGGAGCACAGTGATTTAGGGGTTTGGCTTGGTGACAACAGGATGGAAAATGTGTGTCCACAGTCATCAGACAAAGGATTTGCTGAAGAAATAGGGAGGCAGGAGATGCAAGTAGAGGTGGTGAGTTCTTCGTGGACACAGATCATCCTGGCTGGGCACAGCCAGAGAGTGCTGACCTAGGCAGGGCTCAGGGACATGGAAGGACAGCCCCCTTTCTTCTGTCCTTATTTCTGCCCCACTCTGCCCATCTGCACTTCCTGAGCTCAGCTGAAAATGGGACTCAGTCATCTCTGCAGCCTCGTATTATCAGGGCTGAGTAGTGAGGCTCCTTGGGTTGCTTTTTATGTCATTAGTGCATTAACTGACTGTAGGAAGCTCTAATTTAATTATTAGGAACATGGGCCTGAACATGAATAAGCACAGTCCCTGTTAGAATTCAAAGCTGCAGCGTTTTGGTGCTGGGGACACCCATCTGGGGTGTGCCAGGTGCCAGAGAGAGCTGGGACACAGCACAGAACATCACAGAGCAGAGCTGGGACACAGCACAGAACATCACAGAGCAGAGCTGGGACACAGCACAGAACATCACAGAGCAGAGCTGGGACACAGCACAGAACAGAGCTGGGACACAGCACAGGACATCACAGAACAGAGCTGGGACCCAGCACAGGACATCACAGAACAGAGCTGGGACACAGCACAGAACAGAGCTGGGACACAGCACAGGGCAGAGCTGCAGGATGCAGGCCCAGCACAGGACAGAGCTGCAGGATGCATGCACAGAGCTGGTACCCAGCACGGAGCAGAGCTGCAGGATGCAGGCACAGAGAGCTGGTACCCAGCACAGGACAGAGCTGGGACACAGCACAGAACAGAGCTGCAGGATGCAGGCACAGCACAGGACAGAGCTGCAGGATGCAGGCCCAGCACAGGACAGAGCTGCAGGATGCAGGCACAGCACAGGAC
>NC_031784.1:873535-876515 GCF_001522545.3 Parus major | reverse complement strand
CAGCACAGGACAGAGCTGCAGGATGCAGGCACAGAGCTGGTACCCAGCACGGAGCAGAGCAGGGTCAGTGGCTGCAGGAGGGAGCAGCACAGGAGCTCAGAGATGCTGAGAACCAACGTGACTCGGGGCATTCGTGTCCCTGCAGGCTCCCTGGGCTGCCTGGAGGGGATGTGGCAGAACTTGTCGTGTGTAATCCAGCAGGCACCTTGGCAGCGTGCTGGGGATTTCCTAATGAGCACTGGCAGTACACACAAACACAGGAGCGCTGCTGCTTCTCCAGCCATTAATATTGCATTCGTGGGCTGCTTCATTTGCTGCTCCTCACGGAGCTGGAGCAGGGAGCCTGCATAATGAAGGATTTGTTGACAGAGGTCTTCATATCACATCAGCAAGAAGGTAGAAAATGATCCTGTTCCAGGCACGCTGGCTGGACTGGAGTAACCTTGGTCCTTGTGCTGCTCCCGAGGATGAGCAGGGCTCTGCTCCTCTCAGGCCATTAACGCTGCCAGTTCTCAACTTCACCTGCTCAGGCTTTCACCAGGAAGCCAAGCAGCACATCACTCACTTCACAGGGAAGGAGCAGTATTTCTGCACGAGGAAGGTGCTGCATGGCTGGGGAAGGGCACGAGCAGAGCCCACCTGGGAGCTGTCAAACAGAAATGAGCTGGGAGCAGATTGTGTCTCCTCAGCACTCTGAAGGTGATGGACTCACTTGGTTCAGAGCTCTCTTGGCCTCGAGCTGCAGCCACACAGGGCAGAGTGTGTGGGGAGCTGGGGCTGGCACCTTGCCCCTGTCCTGCAGGAACACCTGTCCTGCCCTGGACATCGCTGGGGACAGCTCGGATCTGTGGTGGCTTTGTACTGTGGGCAGTGATGTGTGGCTGCAGGGATGGGCTCTGGCACAATGAACATGTAGAAATACGTGACAGAGTTCCTGGGCTTTCAGCACTAAATAAATTCATCCCTGGGAGTTTCTTTAAACGCTTGAGGCATTTTCTAAACGCACCATTTGGCAGTGATAGCTCCTTCCCCGAGCTAATTCCTCAGTGATGCTTGCTGGACTTTGATCAATAGCGAGTCCAGCCAGCTCTCTCTCCTCAGTGCCACATCTGCAAGGCTCTTCCAAGCTGCTCTACACCAGTCCTGCAGCTCTCACCAAGCATCTTCCACAGCACAGCAGCCCCTGGGGCACAGGAGACTGAGCTGGCACTCCTGGAGAGCCTGAACACGCACAGAGCTGGACTGAAGTGTCTCCAGGGTGCTCCTTTCATTTACATCCATTCATTATGGAAACGAGGTGTGAAAGTAGTTTCCAGAACTACTCGGTGCAGGCTGCACATCGATTTAATACCTATTCTGCTTTTTCAAGTCACTTACCTCCAGAGAAGTCTTGTTTCAAACCAATTATTCAGCTGCACTGCTCAGACTTTGAATTCACGGGTGTATTAATGCAGCTGGGTCTAAACCACCATGTATTTAAGTCTGCTGAAGGGGAAGCTTTTAAAATGAAAGAAGAGAGTAAAGAACCAGCTTACCTGATTTATAGGACCATCGAGTTTCTACTCCTGATTGTATTCATGCATAAAGTCCCTAAAAAGAACCAAACTATCAGATAAATGTTCTTATTTTTTTTTTTAAACATGCCTCAATCAGTCTACTCACAGGAAGAAAGACTCAAACATGAAAGTAAGAGGCAACTGCAAAGAAGAAAACAATAAGGTAATTAATAACCCTCACAGGAGAGTGCTTGCTGTCAGCAGGGCTCTTTATCAGGTTCAAGAGATTGCCAGTGGGAGCCACAGCTGCAAAACATTGTGTGTATGCAGCACCTGAACACCACCACTGATGCTGGGGAATAGGATTTAGGCTCCACGTTTGCCAGCTGGGATCTGAAACACGGAATTCCTCCCCTGGGATGCTCCAAGGTGCAGAGGGGTTTGTTTAGAAACAAAAAAAGGGCCCTGTGCAGCACAAAAATGGAGCACACACAAACACCCCCTCCCAACAGATACACACCTGCCCAAACCTCTATAGGAAGTTGATTTATTCTGCCATTAGCAGGTTAATTAGTGTTTGCTTGCACACAGGTGGCCACAGTTCACTCTCAGGACCCTGCAGAGTGGGGTTTTGTCACAGATTTGCAGTGACTCTGGCCAAATCCCCTGGCTTGGGGTTCCCCATGTCAGTAAGGAGCACACCTTGCTCAGGCACCGTGAGATCCACGGGAAAAGAGCACCCTGGACCCTTTGCATTATTTAGAGCACTGCCCTGTGGCTGGTAGGCAGTTCCAGCTGCAGGACACACAGGGACCTCTGAGCAAGCACACAGGCAGGATCTGCATGTCAGGATCCTCGGTGCTGCAGCTGGGGGCTGTTTGTCCTCAGAGAGCATCTCTGTGCTTTGTGCCAGCACAGGAGCTTGCTGCCAGTGCCTGCTGCTCCCAGCGAGGGACACCTGCACAGGCAGCCCTGCACTCACACTCTGCTGTGCCCTGGGCACCCTCACCCTGCCTGCCAACCTGCAGACACCAAAACAGCACCCAGAACAGCCCCAGAGCATGGCAGGGACCTGCAGGGAGGCTGCCATGCTTTACTGCAGCACCAAGGCTGCTTCTCTCACCTGAGAGCTCAGCCACAGCTTGTCTGGAGCCTGCACTGTGCTGTCCTCAGTGCTGCACTTGTCCTGCACTGCTGCACTCCTCCTTCACTGCTGCACTCCTCCTGCACTGCTGCACTTGTCCTGCACTGCTGCACTCCTCCTGGCACTGCTGCACTTGTCCTGCATTGCTGCACTTGTCCTGCACTGCTGCACTCCTCCTGCACTGCTGCACTTGTCCTGCACTCCTCCTGCACTGCTGCACTTGTCCTGGCACTGCTGCACTTGTCCTGCACTCCTCCTGCACTGCTGCACTCATCCTGGCACTGCTGCACTTGTCCTGCACTGCTGCACTCCTCCTGCACTGCTGCACTCCTCCTGCACT
>NC_031784.1:867947-873045 GCF_001522545.3 Parus major | reverse complement strand
TCCTGCACTGCTGCACTTGTCCTGCACTGCTGCACTTGTCCTGGCACTGGATCATCAACACTGGAGCAGAGGTGCTGAAAGAAAGCAAAGACCATCTGATCTCCAAAGTATTGGGCACATTTCTCTATTCACTCACTAAAATTGCCTTAAAAGGTGTTCAGCTGAATGTGAACCTTCCCAAGAGAAGAAAACCAGAACCCAAACCCAGAAACTCACATACTGGGCTTTCAGGCTAGAAACAAAGCATGTGGATTTATTTCAAATAGTTTCAAATCTTGGAAGGGTGGCTTGGTGCACCTACATTTGCAGCATAACACGTTGTTGGTGCTGCATGTTCTGCCCCAGCACTGCAGAGTGTAAAATTCTGCGAGTGGATTGTGCCATGAGCCTCCCTGGATCCCTCACAGGACACATCTCTGTACTGCTGCCAGGCTCTCTCAGGGTAAATGCTCTGACAGTGAAAGAGGCGTTCAGAGTAGGGAAAAAAGATGAAGCCACTAAAATGCAAATTTTATTCACAGTTGGCATGTTTATAAATATATATATTACATTCTTACAATCTACAGTACATTCTAAATATAGAGGGATTCAATCTAAGTGTTTGTGGGAGGGCGGGTGTGTATTGAACTGAGCAACCTAGATTCAATGATGGAAGACTTAACAAAAAGGGGGCAAGGACTTACTCCAGAAAATAAAGGGGAACTTGAAATGTTTTTATATATAAAATCCACCATCTGGATTTTAGTTGGTGCTTTGGCACTTTGCTCTGGCCCTTGGGGGCTGCTGCTGGACCCCATGAGAAATGTCCTGGTTTGAGGGCTGGAAGGGTGATCACTGAAATCCTACTGTATGTACATTGTTATCAGAGGCAAACAGAAGATATTATCAGCCCTGGGAGAAAGGAGTGTTATCTGCTGGGTTCAGCTGTGCAGGGCTCGGTGCTGGGGGTGCAGCTCTGCCCTGAGACCTCCCAGCACCCTCCAAATGTGCTGTGGGAAAGGGAAAGGAAAAGCGAAAGGGAAAGGGAAAGGGAAAGGAAAAGGAAAAGGAAAAGGAAAAGGAAAAGGGAAAAGGAAAAGGAAAAGGAAAAGGGAAAAGGAAAAGGAAAAGGAAAAGGAAAAAGGAAAAGGAAAAGGAAAAGGAAAAGGAAAAGGGAAGGGAAAGGAAAAGGAAAAGGAAAAAAAGGAAAAGCAAAAGCAAAAGGAAAAGGAAGAGGAAGAGGAAGAGGAAAAGGAAAAGGAAAAGGAACCACAGCTTCCAAGGCTGACTGATCTGGGAAGTGCCCTCAGGATACCAGATGGGGAGCTCCAGGGAAAGGGCTGGGAATACAAATTCAAAACAGGACAATCAGATAAAGTGGGCTTTTAAAAATAGCTCATTCTCTCAAACTTTCCAAAACAGACCTTCATTAATATGAGTGATATTCTGAGTATAGATTATATCTTCTCCTATTTTACAAATTAAGAAATACCGAAAATTGGCTGGCAAAGTTTATTACCTTGGCATCTACTTAAAAAGAGAGTTTCAGTTTGAACTGTATCTGTGTATCCATTGTCAGTGCTTGGGAGGCAAACATGCTGGTTTGGAAACAGCCCAGTTACGCCTTTATCCCCTCCAGACTCTTTGGAAACCCACGACTCCTCAGCTCTGGGAGCTGCTTCCTTCACGCTGTTGGTTTTTGTCAGCTTTAAATGAATGTTCCTGGGTGGATATTCTCTGCACACAGCTCGAGCGACACGCTCTTTGCATGGATCTATTTATTCTGAGAGCAATCTTTTAACCAAAGCTTGCAATGTGGAACAGTAGAGCTGTGTGAGCTTTGTAATATCCAAACTGCACTGGAGTTTGTTATATTTATCGATTTCCTGGGAAAGCACAGAGAATGAGAACGGATTATTTTTCTAATTTTTTTTTTTCATGTTACTGTGTATCAAAAAACCACACACATCTCTCACTTCCATCTCTGAGCACAGAGAAGACTTGAATTTTAAGAGCTGTCCAGGATCTCTGCTCTCCCAGCTGCTTTTGGGTGGCTTCTTGGGGCTCCATTGAGTTATTATCCACCAGCTGATTCTTGTTAGAATACAACATTTTGCCCCACTACCCAAAATTAAAGGCAGAAGGTGAGTGAAAAACAAACGAACGAACAAACCAAAGCAAAAAAGTCTTTTGTGTCTCGTTACGCATTTTCGTGCAACCTCTCCATGTAGTTTTTAAGCTCTTTGCACTCCCCCAGGTCCATATCCTGGCAGACCCATTTAATGTCATCCTCATTGCTCATCAGGATGGAGTTGACAGTGGGACACCCATCATCAGAGGAGATGGTGGTGAAGGTGGTGAATTTAACCCGTTTCCTCTTAGAGGTAGGAGAAGTGGTTGTTTCACTTTTCTGTTCTTTCCCCTCACTGAACGGGGACTCGGGAGCCCTGAAAGATTGTCCATTGATATTGGTGGTGGCAGTTGTGTTGAGGAGATACTTGCTCTCCTCGTAGTCCACTCCCCTGTCAATGGCTGTGATGCGTTCATCCTGCTGGGATGAGAAGTTGATGTGGTTCTCCAGCAGTTCTGTCCTGTTGCTCAGCCCAACCCAGTCATGAGAGTGGCTCATGCCCTCCTGCTCCTCGAAGGGAACTTGTTTGTTCCTGTACTTGAGAGCGAAGGTGACGCAGTTGATGAGGAACACCAGGATGGCGAGGCAGAAGACGCCCAGCAGGGCGTACATCCCGATCTCCAGGTCGCTGAGGCCCCGGGGTGTCTGCAGCAGCTCGTTCTCCTCCGAGTCCCCGCTGTCCCTCGGCAGGTCCACCTGGGCGGGGAAGCTGGTGAAGTCTATGGGCAGGTTCTGGCTGTCATCATCCAGGAGGCTCTCCCTGTCCTCTTTCCTGCTCAGAATGGACCTGTGTGTGGTGGTGCCCCTGCCCAGCTCGTGGCCCATGGAGGAGCTGTAGTACTGCCCATCCCCTCCTCTCTCCTGCCAGCCGCTTTTCAGGCGCCGCTCGCTGCCGTGCTTTTCCAGGTGGACGCCGGCGCCCCTGTGCTTGCTGTCACTGATGTTGGGGTTGGCGTCGCTCTGCCCAAACTTGACCTTGATGCTGCCACTCCCAACAGCCAGGATGCTCTTCCTTTTGGATTTCTGGCAGGATTCACTGATCACCATCTCCACCTTCACCAGGGTCCCCTGGCCCTCGGTCTCAGCAGCAATCACAGGCCACTTGAACTTGGGGTCATGGTGGATGGACACCACCTTCTCATCCAGGGAGGTGGCTGACAAGGAGAAGTCTTTGGAGTCATAAATATCCAGGGGCATGACAGATCCATCACTGAACTGGATCCAGCAGCTGATGGCTGCTTCCTGTAATATATAAAACACACGCTCACTCAGAGTGATCGTCCAGGGAAACGTGCTGTGTTCCCTCCTCCTCACCAGATCCACACACCATTAGTGATCAAACACAAATAAAGAGGGAGAGCAGTGGAATTCATATCTTGTCAAGATGTGAAGAGCAATACTAGTCTAAAACACTCGTTGATAACAAGATTTGTTTCCACAAAGGTGCTTAAAGGAGCCGTATCCCCTGGGCTCTGCAGAATCCACTTCAGCACCAGAATAAATTGCATGTCAGGAAGCATTACCAGTGACTGAGATCATTTACTATTGTATATTTAAATAAAAAAACCCCCAACATTATTTCTAAACTGTTTAAAATACAAAGTCTCCTCTTATTACACAAAGCACATGTTAAAAGACAGCTGATACAGCCAACAGGTCCACACATGACTCCATACCTTCACTCCTTCATTTCTGTCCTCAAATTACATTAGCAGATCGTATAAGCAGAGGAAAACAATCAGTTGCTTCTTTAGGAAATGGCCAGGGTAATTTTTACGCTTATTAGCAATTAAAAGCAAGACAATAATAAAGTTTAATCTTGTGTCACAGCAATGCAGATTGTGTACTCCAGTGTGCGTGGTGGCTTTCACTGAATGCAAATCAATCCGACCTGGGTACTAAGAACGTGCCTAATGCTGCAGCTTTCCTGGATCCTTGACTTTGGGCTTCTCACTTGAAGCATTTTAAAGCATTTTTAAATTTCAGAAAACATGCGCTCACCCATTTCTGAAAATCATGTCCTCTAAGAACTCTCAAATGGCAATTGAAAATTGTTGTGCCACCTGAAAAAACTCTTTGTATTCATCAATTGATCATTTACAGACAAAATTCAGGTTGCTGTCCTGGAATCTCATTGCAGCTTCTGGTGGTTGGACTTGTCCTGGTTGGGATGTCTGCACTGGAGCATCCCCACCAGACACACCTGGCTCCAGCAGTGCAGCCTCTGCTGTCTTTGTCTGGTCAGAGCTGGGATCACCTTGCTCTGAGGGCCTGACAGACAGACAGACAGACACCCAAGCAACAAATTAACTTGTGAAAACTGTGCAAAGTCCTGTTTCTTTAAATAAGCCGTTTTTCCTACAGTATTTACGTTCTAACTCCACACATGTACAGAGAATAAACACATATGGTTATCCTCTAAACTGCTCACAGCACAAAGTCATTCACCTGTTCAGAGTGTGGAGAACAAGCTTCCAGTCTTTGGGATTGTATGGTGCAGAATGTCCTGGCCTGATTCCGAAATCCTCAGAGCCACAAAGCTCCCCCTGCTTCAATGGGAGATTTGTTTCTGTCTGTATTTCAGGACAGAGCCCTAAGACTTTGCTGACACTGTCATAAATCCCAGCTTTGTGTTTATTAATCTTTGGATGTTTCTTGAAGGCTGCATAGAATTTATGTCATCAGCTCTCATCCTCCCACTGTGTTGCTTAAACCTGCATAATCATTTAATAGCTTTGCACTGCTTTGCTCACAGGGACTGTGCTCTGAAATCGTGTCCTGAGCAGTGGAGGGACCCGGCTGCCTTTCAAACAGAGTCAGGCTGGAGGGCTGGGTCCCCTCTCTGGGTTAGTGTGGATCCAGAGGAGATGCAGGAGTGACCTGTCCTGGCTCCACTGCTGGGAACTGAGACCCCAGAGCCTGGCACCAACCCTGCTCCTGCCTGGCCCCAACCCTGCTCCTGCCTGGCCCCAACCCTGCTCCTGCCTG
>NC_031784.1:863429-867867 GCF_001522545.3 Parus major | reverse complement strand
CCAACCCTGCTCCTGCCTGCCTCAGGGCACTTTGTTCAACTCCCCGTGTCATGGATCAGCTCACTGGCCTTCCTTCAGCCTGCCTGGCACCCATTTCTTGACTCCTGGAACACTGAGAGCCTGATTTTATCACCCTATAAAGACAGCAGCTCTGCATTATTTCTCATCCTGCATCCCAAGGATAAGACCCCATGATGAATTAAAGTACCTCAGCAGTTGGCCAGACTTCAAATGTGCATGCCATGATCATTTACCTTTAAAGCTCAGAACATGCTTAAGTGCTAACAGCCCAGTGCATCCTTGATGAAAGTCCCAGACTGATGGATTTGGTTTGAAAAAAACAAGTTTAAATTTCAAATGTGTACAGAAGCACAAGGACAAAGAGCAAGCAGGGGTATGAGGACACGGCAAAGTCCAAAAGCCCTTGGTAACTGCTGGTTCCCTAAAAAGGAACTAACAGTAATAAAGGGAAAAAAATGGTTTATGAAATCATGAATCAGGAAATGAGTCAGTGATGCTGATTCATATTCTAGTAATGAATCAGAATGAAAGGGATGTTCCCTGACTTCTTCAAGTGCTCACAGGAAGTCACTAAAGGAAGAAGAGTTTGGCACAACACGAGACACTTTCTGATGTAAAGGTGGCATTTAAGGCTTGATTTGGATAGCTGTGGTGGGAGGCTGAACATGGCAGGATGTGCTGGGATCCAGGGGTGCTGGATGGGGCAGAAAAGGGGTGTTTGTGTGTGTTTGTGTGTGTGTGCACCACTGCTGCTCCACTCTGACACTTCACTGCCTGTTATTTATGGGGTGTTTGGTGCCTGGGGCTGTTAAAACACAGTGCCCTTTTGGTGAGATCTTTGTTTTTCTGTTTAGAGCCCTTGGTGGCCTTCAGGAAGGTCCCACAAGCAGAATGTTTCATCAGCACACTGTTAATAACAATGTGCTCGATGGCAGCAGCTGGAAATGTCAGAGGCAGTGAGTCAGAGCAGCTCCCTGCACACAGCCCAGCTGTACCGTACCTGCTTTGGGGTGTGCAGCAGCTCCTGCGCCGCGGCCGTGGCGAAGATGGCCCTGTTGCTCCCTGGGCTGAGCTGCAGGGACAGCGACAGTCCCGTCACCAGCTGCACCCCCAGGTCAGTTATTGTCACCTTCTCGTCCAGCACTGTCACTGTCTTCTCAGCCAAGATGGCATCTGAAAGGGGGGACAGTATCTGGAAGGAAAAGCTGAGGTTAGCACCAGCCGTTTGTACAGCCCATGTAAAATAACCACGCAGAATTGCTGGGGCACAGATGAGGGGTGTTCATGCTGATGGGAGGAATTTCTCACAGCAGACACTATTAAAACACGATTAAAAAGGGCTACTCACATTTTGTAACTCTTGTGCAATAACAGGGGCCTTGTAACACCTTTTACCTGCTGTAATCAGCTGTGCCGTTCCCCTCTGCAATGTGCCAGCACATCTGCTTCAGATGTGGGAATTGTAAATGGAATAACCACATCTGCCTCACATGGAGGACCAGTTGTAAATGTAAACTTCATGTGAAATACAAGTATTCGATTAATCCTCATGTTCTGAGGTGGCAAAAGTAGAATGCAGTCTTTAGTTTTGTATAAAATCCACTGAATAAATGGTATTTATTTCTATCCTGTGGAAAGGAAGGGTAATGTATTTCTACAATAACCTCTCCTGGTACTGAATGCAAAATTGACAGAGAGGATTTGTTTTGGTTAAGAAAATACACACAGAGGTCAGTGCAGTGATACATGACATCCAAGATGCTCATTAGCAAGCGAGTTGAATTTAATGATCCATACAGGGTACAGAGCATTTTTGAAGCAGCTTATAAGAGATATTCTTTAAACACAACTTGCTCTCAGCTTTTTACCCTTGGATTTTTCTTTCCACAGTTTTATGTGCATTGGTTGGATCATTGGAAGTTCCAGAGCTTTAGAAAGGCATTCAGAAAAATCTCTGCAGATTTTGCAGAAAGACAAAAATCTCAAGTCTCATTTCTCCAGCCTTGACAGCCTCGTTATCCACAGGTGTGGTGGTTGTGTTCTGCTTGGACAGTTTGGGATGATAAACTTGTTTGGAGAGAGATTTTTCTCCCTGTTCTACTGTTTGTTAACATGTTTTTTACTTCAGTTTCACTGAAATAATATCTCTCCCCATCTCCTTTTTCTTTTCTTTTAATTAATATTTGGATTAATATTTCAGTCTCACTTCCTTAACCAGCACTGGTTAATTTTCACTTTACCCTCTGCTCTGTCAGTGCAGGCTGGGAGGAGGCTGAGCTGTTCCAGCAGCTGCATGCCTTGTGCTAACCCAAATCCTGGCTGCAGGTTCAAAAGCAGCCTCCCAATGCACAGGTTGGGTTACATGAAATCAAACTGCCATCATCCACACTTTGGGGCACCAGACAAGGAGAGAAAACCATCCCTTCCATGTCTTCTCTCTTCCATTCTGTTCCATTCAGCAGCTGCTGCTGGCAGTGCTGGCTCCCCCAGCTCTGGGAGGTGACCCAAGGGAGGACAGGGACACGTTGCCCTACCTGGATGGTTGTCATTCCGAGCTCCAGCCCAACCAGGACCTGCCCATCCTGCAGCCTGGCGATCCTGGGCTCCTCCACCTGCATGAAGTCCCTGACCAGGTCGGTGATGTCCAGCTGCCAGTCAGAGCCCAGCAGGAAGCTGAGCTGAGCCCCAGGCTCGGGGGGCTCGGCCACGAACTGGGTCAGCACCCTGACCATGGCGTGCTGGTACTGCAGGGTGCAGCCCCTGCCCCTGCGCTCGTCCTCGTCCTCGTCATCGCTGTCCCTGGCCGGCCTGGACAACAACAGGAAACGTTCAGCTGTGCTGGGAGCTGCAGCAGGAGAGCTGCTGCTGGTCTGTCTGCAGCCTGCTCGTGCCTTCCTGCAGCTTCTCCCACTTTTACCCTGTTTCCCGTCTCCATAACTCAAACACAGTGCTTGAGACCTCCCAGCTCTGCTACCACGCTGCCCTCCCCAAGCACCTTCCATTGTTTTCCATGCCAAGTCCTTGCTTTCAGGACCTTCACACTTCTTTTCTTTCTGGATCTTCCCATAAACATCTTTGTGTTGCCATGGAAATCTGCTCTGCACCTCCACACACATCCCTCTCCGTACAGTACAATTTGAAATCACATCTCCACCAAAACGTCTTTGATGCCAACAGAAACCTGTAATGAATGTCTTCATTTGCAGGTGGGAATACCAAGTACCTACTTTATCACTTTGTTCCTCTTGGGAACACTGACAGCAGATGCAGACAGCTCTGCCCTGCTTCACCCATCCCCTGTGCCGTGGGCACTGGCAGTGTCTGAAAGCTCTGTGTCCTGACTTTGGGGCTGACAGGGGTGTGAAACAGCTGTGTGCTAACTGTGACCACTGGCAGTGGATCCATGAGCTGCCAGGACCTGTGAACAGGCTGGAGACCGACCAGCCCTGCCAGAGCTGGCTCTTGCTGATGTCTCCTTGCTGCCTCGTGGCTGAGCCTGCCTAGCTTGACCAATTAGCTGTTCCCATCTCAGTCATTAGTGCTACAGAAGGAAATTGATTTCCAATCTAGATTCATGCAACCTGCAGCTTCCATTTCCCTTCCAAGTCCAGTGCAGGAGCCTATTGAATAAATGTCTGGTGACCTTCAAATTTACAGCAGAATTGCATTAAGGCCAAATGAGCATGTTCAGATCCACTGGCCCTGACAGGTCCCTGGCAAGTGCACAGCCCAGAATGAACATCCCCTAATGAAACCTACCTCTTATTAGAGATGATGGGGACTCTCCACCCCTTGATCTGATTTAGTTCTGTGTCAGAGACCTCTATCTGCAGCGGGAGACGAGGAATCCAGACTGTCATTTCTAAAGGGGCACTCAGATGCTGGTAAGTAAAATTAACTATGACATTCACTTTGCCTTTCATTTCCTTCCCGTTGACAAAGACATAGTCACATCTGTCAGAAACCTGAAAATAAAAAGGAGAAGGGAAAAAAAAATAAATTAATGAGTCTCTTCACTAATTATAAAGTTCACCACATGCTGGGTAAGTGAGTGGGAGGAAGAGAAAGGATCTAGGTTTAAGCTAGCTCCAGGTTCAGAGGACAGCTAGGAATAACAAGAAAGGTGCCTGGTGTGCCCTTAATAGCCTGTATAATTCAGCATCATTTTAACAGGCTGGTTTTCCTGCTCTAAGCACTTCTAGTAAAATCTAAGATAAGGGAACAGCTTTTCCTTGGTCCTTAATCCCCAGCAGGACAGACCTAGGATAAAGGCAGGGAGAGCTCAGCCAGACTCCCCAGTCCTGCTCTCTGCTGTGTGCAGCACAAGGAACCCCATCCCCTGGGGAGGAACAGCTACAGAAACAACTGAGAGGGGACAGAGCTCTCTGACCCAGCCCAGAATGGGACAGAGCTCTCT
>NC_031784.1:855982-862682 GCF_001522545.3 Parus major | reverse complement strand
ACAGAACTCCTCCAGAGTCCCACCACAGCCCAGGGACTGGTGCCAAGCAGAAGTGATGCCAGGGAAGGGCTCCCTGGTGGCCAGGGCCTGGCAGGGGCTGCACAGCACTGCAGCACGAGCTCAGGCCAGTCCTGGTGACACTTTATTTATCACCTGCAGCTCTGGACATCAATATTGCAGAGAGTTAGTAAATCTCACTCAAGCAATTTAGCAGTTACTGCAAGGATCTAGGTGAGCTGACAGGACCTGTTCATTACACTTAGTTAAAATATATGAGTAAATGTACACGTCAAATAATTTATTAACTACCACTTTACCGTGCTGATGATCTGAAGGAATGATCTATTAGAACCCTGAACTCTTTTCACAATCCATTACCAGCCAGACCTTCCAATCCATTCCATCAATGTATTTAATATTTCTCACTCTGGAATGTATAGTCTCATCCTTGTCTGAATTTAATGCCATTTTCTACTTTCCTGTTTAAATGCTGAATGAATTTAAATCATATTTAAATATCACCAACTTTTCTATGATAATTGGCATTCCTAATGTTATTATCTTTAAACAACAACAATCCCCTCACAGACAGATCCACAGCAGATGCATTTCCATCCTGTTACCATTGTCTGAGCCCAGGTAACTCACCAAGAAAGGTGACCAGGGCTCTTGCAGTGCCTCCCTTCCAAGCCAAGGGTTTTAAGGGCAGACTCTCGAGGTTTTGGCAGCGAAGGAAGGAGTTTGTTTTCAGGCAGATTTATGGCTTTTGGGATTGTCTCCTGTAAACCTGTTTTACACCAGCTCCCAGCAGCTCCTGTCAGGAGCCTGTCTCAATGTTGTGCAGCAGGGAAATCCAGTGTCCCCTGCATGTCCCCTGTGTCCCCTGCATGTCCCCTGCATGTCCCCTGTGTCCCCTGCGTGTCCCCTGTGTCCCCTGCTCGTGTCCCCTGCTCTGCACTCACCAGGGCACCTGCCAAACCTCCTCCTGCCTGGGTAAGGCTCTGCTCTCTTGATTTCTGAGCACTGCCTTTTGATGGGACTGTTGTTTTTATTAGTCTGTGAGCACGTGGAGAGCAGCTCAGCCACAGCTGGAACTGTGTATATATATATATATAATATCTATATCTATATATATACATATATATTATATCTATATATAATATATCATAATATCTATAATGCTGGAACTCACCCCAGACTCCCCCAGGCCACAGAGGTGACTGCTGAATTGTGCTGGTCAGATGGCAATCAGACTCTCTGATTTTAAATCCATTAATGCTCCAGCAATAACAAGAGAAAGAAAATTTGGCAGGCAGAGACCTCGATTCCAACTTTATCAGGGAAAAGTTGTTATTATTACTGCACAGAAAGAGTTAAAAAAAAAAGAATCCATCCCTAAAAAACTAGTGTATGAATGATTAAATAAATACCATGACCTTGTGCCTTCAAGATTATGATTTACAGAACAAACTGATGGTGAGGAAAGAAATGCTCACACTTGGGATAGCCACTTGTGCCTGTTTCCCTGGCTGGGAGGGGAGTGAGCAGCAGCTGTGAGCTCACCGAGTTCCCAGCCAGCCCTTCAGTGTTTGAATGAATAAGCATCACTGTTCTGCTGCAGTTTGCATGCAGCCCTAACCCAGCAACATCAAAACACGGGGCAAAGTACAGGACATTTTCATAAATCAGGCCAGCACATTCACAAACAGGTCATCAATAGACAGATTAGCCGTGCCCCTGCTCCTGCAGGCACATCCCAGCCATTCATCCTCCAGCACAGGGGAAGGAGAGATGGGGGGAGCAGAAAATGCGAGGCTGGGGGTCTCTCCTGGGGGTGTTTTCTGAGCTGCTGACTGGGACAGGGGGGTTTGCTGGGGCTGGCAGGATGAACAGGGGCAGGAGGAAGGGCTGTCTGGGCAGGGGATGTGCTCATCCCAGAGCAGCACATGGAGCCCCAGAGGGGCCCTGGGGACCAGCAGTGCCCACAGCTCTGCCCCAGCTCCAGCAGCGAGGGACTGCAGGGTGCAGCACCCAGCCATGCAGCAGCCACCCCCAGAGCCAGCCAACACCTCCTCAAACACAACACGAGCTGCAAGGGTGTGTGATTTGTGGGGGAAAACAATCTGTTTTCTTCCCAAGATCCAGGGACTCCCTCCCATCTCTCATTTCCCCTTCCCCCTGCCTTTGAGCTCTGATTTCTCAGGGACAGCAGCTCTAGCTCTCAGTGAAGGTGACAAGGGCTCAAGAGAGAAAGAGTAGATTTTCTTTTACTGCTAATGCACTGCTGGAATACATCTCTGTGTTGTGGCCACTGTAATTCAAGGACATTATAATGCCATTAAACCCTTCTGGTGCTGTTCTCCCTTGCTGAAGCTTTTCTAGGCTTTGTGTCACTGGAGCTTTTCACTCAACTACACTGAGCTAACTTCCATTAATTAAGGGAGACTGTACCTAGCGTTCACAAGATGCTCCAGAAATTCTCTCAGTACTGGGGGCTTTTATCTCTTGAGGGACTGAGCTGTGAATGGCTTTTTTGGCCATGAACTTGGTAGGTTATGAAAGTGCTTTGGGTTTCTTTTGGCTCCTGCAGGTCCCCCTCTTTTTCTTCCATGAGTGAACAGCTCAGACAGCTCCTGTGAGTCACACACACAGATGTGATGAGGGCAGAGGTCTGTCCCTCCCTGCCAGCACAGCACAGGGTCAGGAGTGACATTCCCGAGGGCACCGTGTCTGGCCAGGAGGGTGTGGAGTGCAATCAGCAGCGCTGCAGAAGGTGCAGAGGGAACATTGCAGGGGAGCTCAGTGCTGAATTCACACCCCCAGAAGGGACTGAAGTCACTGCTGTGATCCTGGCTGGGAGCAGGTGGTGTCCAGCCCCACAGCTGGGCAGCTCTGGGTGCCAGACTGAGCCCACAGCACAGCTGGCAGCTCTGCAGCCCTGCATCCCTGCATATCTGCAGCTCTGCAGCCCTGCATCCCTGCATCCCTGCATCTCTGTATCCCTGCATCTCTGTATCCCTGCATCCCTGCATCCCTGTATCCCTGCATCTCTGTATCCCTGCATCCCTGCATCCCTGCAGCTCTGCAGCCCTGCAGCCCTGTATCCCTGCATCCCTGCATCCCTGCATCTCTGCATCCCTGCATCTCTGCATCCCTGCATCACTACATCTCCTGCATCTCCTGCATCCCTGCATCCCTGCAACCCTGCATCTCTGCATCCCTGCAGCCCTGCAGGGGAGGCTGCTGGGCCACCCCAGCACAGACAAACACTGCCAGGGCATTGCTGCTCCAAGGCACCTCTTCCTTACATCTATTCCAAAGCCTGTTTGTGTTGTTTGAAAAGGGATCATCTTGTCCTCTACACCTTCTGTACGCTCTTGGGCTGTGATCACAAACCAGAGAAATGAGTTTTTTACTAATTTCTCATCTTTTATTTCTCATTATCTGTGGAAGAACACACTAAACCCTTGGAAGGCCTGTAGCAGGACTTCAGGCAGCCTGGGGAAAACGTGGGAAGGAGCAGCAAAGCCTCTCACAAATCCCACCCAGCCCTGTCACTCCGACCTGCTGCACCCCCTGCTCCAGAGAGCGCTGTTCCCATCCCTTTCCTGAGAGGATTTTACTGCTGTTCCCTCTCCCTGGTGTGCAGCCTGTCTGTGGGAGATGTGAATGTGTGGCTGCAGTTCCTCTGGTCCCATAAACCCTGTGTCAGCCCTGGGCTGAGCAGAACCCAAAGACATAACAGGAGGGAAAGGGGAATGTACGATGGAACTCCCACAAGAGGAACACAGCATCTCGCTGTTAGCTCTCAGAAATAACCGTCACAGCCTTTCCCCACCTCATTATCATTATTAAATTCCCATGGGATAACAGTAAAGCCTCACAGGAACTGCTTTCCTGCAACAGTAATTTGCTTGGAACTCTGAGGAAGTCACAGCTAATAAATCTTTGAAAATAAAATGTATTTTGAGCAGATTAGGTCTCTGCTTGTCAAGGGTGGCCAGTTGGGAAGGAAAGCCTCTGGTATTTCCACACAGAAATGTGTATTTCGGAATCACTCTGTGACTCTGTGCCCCATCCATGCTGCTGTAAATGATCCTTCCCCCTTCAAGCACTCTCTGTACACAACACAGCTTCAAACACAGCCCTGGCACCGGGGCAAGCTCCTGGGATCTCCTCTGATTTAGCACTGCACACATTTCCCTCGGTCTACCAGCACAAATGGGGATATTTAGTAACCTAAGTTATGATAATGAGCCCTGCCTAAATCACTGCTGTCAGAAGAAGAATGGGGGAGCCTCTGCTAACCATTAAAAATGAATGAGGAGGGAAATAAATAAGCAAAAGCAGCTCATTTGAGCTATAAAATACTTCAGAACACAAGCTGTGTAGCGAGGTACAAAAGGATGAGGCCATTATTAGCTCTGTAAGTCACTTACAAATGACTCGGGGGAGGCGGAGTCGCCTCTCATCACCCGAGGGAGAAGTTCTGAGATAACCGAGCCCAGCCCAAAGGATGCGGGGTGAGACCGAGTTTAGGGATGCTCCTCCTGCAGGTCCAGCAGGACAAACATCCCATCCTGAAAGCACGGCCTGACTCTGCTCACTGATTCCAGACAGGCTTTAACCTGCATCACCTGCACCAAAGCTTTCCCCATTTGGTGGGATTTACACTGAATAAGGTCTTCTTAATTTAAAATATTTTGAATTTTCATTGCGGGGGTTGAAGTATCTGCCAAAATCTGAAAATCCCCATTCAAAGGTGATAGATGACAGAACAAGGGGGAACAGTTTTAAACTGAAAGATGGCACAATATTAGATATTGTGAAGGAATTCTTCCCTTTACCACGGGGTGCCCAGGGCAGCTGGGGCTGTCCCTGGACCCCTGGCAGTGCCCAGGCCAGGCTGGATGGGGCTGGGAGCTCCTGGGACAGGGGGAGGTGTCCCTGCCATGGCAGGGGGGACCTTGCTGATGTCCCCAACCCAAACCATCCTATGAAATGATGAGCCTCAAGACCTCTCAGCCCATCATCCTCCCCAGCTCTCTGCTCAGTGCAGAAGGCTCTCACTAGAGCAGCTCTCAGGTGACACACAGGAACTCTGCACATTCAGACAAACCACAGGCTGCTCTCAATTTGGGAATTCCCCACCTTCAAACACCAACACCGTTCTGCAGAGGTTCTCCTATTGCAGCACCACACCAAAAATCACTGCACCCACAGCTGTATCTGCTTTTTCTGTCAGAGACAAACATCTGCCCTGGTTTTGAGGGGTGGTGTTTGCTGCCAGCCTTCCCTCAGTGCCCCCATGCAGGCCCACCCTGTAAACAGCTGTTAGCAGAGACCTGTGCACATGAGAGATGTTTTCCATTCCACTGATCCACCTGAAGCATCTCACAGAGCACATTGATTAAGAGAACTCCAATATCAATTAATTCCTAAGAAATATTCTGGTTTGCTGTGCAGCTTTGTGGCAAACATCAATCCATCATGTTCAGTGAATACAGCCGAGTGAAACATGCAATGGGACATTTTCAAAGGACTCACAATTCTGGGCAAGTTTAACAGCTCCTTTGTGATGTGACCCAGCGGTGTTACCAACTGACAAATCCCCTCATTAACAGCCTCTCCTCAGGAATCACCTTTTGCTTTTTAAAACCAAGGTTTGGTGGATAAAACCCCCGCGGGTTTTTCCTTCCCGTGTTTCCTTTGCCCCTGGTTCAGTGGGCAGCTCCTCTGTGTGCTGGGGATTTGCACAGATTTTCTGCGTTTACTGGGGTTGTGAGAGAGGAGCAGCTTCTGCCCAGCCCTGTGTCAGCAGGTTTTTAGGTGCTCACCTGTGATTTATTTATCCCCACTGACCCCTGACGTGTCCCTGCTGCTGTGTCCCCTCCCCACGGCGCTGGAGGATGCTTCTCACCAGACACCTACATCTGCTTTCATTTCTGGGTCACGAAATTCAGTTTCATTTCAATTTCAAATGATTAAAATTATGTAAAAATACCACAACATCAAGGGAAAAGTTATTTTAAAATGAAAAAAATCAAAACATTTCATTTTGGAAATGTCAAAACAAGTTGTTTCCTTGACACAACAAGAAGCTGGTAGCATCCTTTTCTTCTTTTTTTCCTTCTGTCAGAGATGAAATTCCAAGGAAATTAGCATCATTTCACAAAGCTGCTTTACAGGACTACACATTCTGACTGAATAAACCCTGCCAAATTTTCCCCAATAAGCCTTAATCAGCCGGGGCCACAAATCACAACAAAATCATCACGATGGAACTGTTCTCAATTAAACTGCAATCCCATGGACTCCGAGGTACCTTTGGCACAGGGAACAGAGCAATTCCCAGCGCAGGGAGGGTCAGAAAGGCACACAACAACCTTCCCACGAGCCTGGCAACAATTCCCAGCCCCTCACACACTTACAGCTGCCCGTGGGTAATTCTTGAGATCAATATATATGATCAAATATAAATATTGAGATCAATACCCCGAAGGATACTGAAGTGCTAAACTCCCACTGAACTCTGGAGGAGTTTGGTGCTTAAACCTCTCTAAGAATCCGGCCTTTAATCTCCCTTTGATGTATTTGTAAAATAAGGCTCCCATCCCCTTGTTTTACAGGGATTTTGGGAAGTCTGATCCGTAAGAAACAAGGAAGAGTTCAGGTGCTGGAGTTACACAACTGCATCTTT
>NC_031784.1:850527-854610 GCF_001522545.3 Parus major | reverse complement strand
AGGAGGGGGAAGGTGTGGAGCAGGAGAGCTGCTGGTGCTGCTGGTGCTGGTGCTGGTGCTGCTGGTGCTGGTGGTGGTGGTGGCTCCTCTGCCAAACCTTCCCAAAGTCACCTGCAAGGGACACCTGGGCTCAGGGTGCCCCAGCTCTGGGCAGGTCACAGCACCCAGAGCCAGCTGAGCACTAAAAGCTCCGAGTTAGGAGGTGTGGGCTGTGCCCAGGTAATTCAGCTGCACATCTGCCCCCAGACACCACAGCCTGCACATCTCTGGGCCACAGCCCACGGCAGGACACAGCACGGGCAGGGCACAGCCACAAACTGGACTGGCTGCTCAGGGCTGCAGGCCTCAGGAGAGCCAAATTCCATCCCTCAGGGGGGACATCCCCTGGTAAGCTTTGATCCTGCCCCAAACAGGCACATTGGTGTTTTTATCTTCTGTCACTAATGGCTTAGACATTTTAATTAGGGACACCACTGAGGACTGATGTGACCCAAGCCAAGCACCAGACCAGACCTCCCCAGACTTAAAGGAGATGAGAGCTGCACAGGAGAAGTGACTGAAAAGCCCCTGCAGTGAGCAGAGAACACCAGGATGAAAGGAGAGGGGTTTGAACTCCTCGGGGCACTCAGACTTCCTTGTCCCACAAGCCCAGATCTGCAGGCACCAACTTGAGCTGAGCCATTTCTCAGCTGGCACTGAACAGAACAATGGGCAAATGCTTCTGAGATCACTTGTGGAGCTCAGACACCGCCCCAGCAAGGGCACTGCCCTTCAGTCCCTTCCACACAGCCAAAAGGAGATGAAATGTGCTCAGCAATGGCAAACTTTAGAGCCACAGGGACAAAGGGATTTCCATCTTGGTAACAGGAGACTTCAAAGACTTTTAAGGATCCTCCTTCTGCCACAGAGTTTGCCCAGGAAAAGTCTAGTTCTACTCCTCTGGCAAGTGTTCAGATATCCAACATCACAATTTAGGGAACAAAAGGAGAAATCCATTGCAATATACATTCACTCATGCATGCACGGCAGGCTCTGGAAAGTCGGCCAACACTTTGAAGTGACAGGGGAAAATAATGCAACAGCAAAGCATGAAAGCTCTCTGAGAGAGTCCCAAAGAGTCCCATGCCTTTTTAAGGCAAGAGTGACTCGCAGAGAAGCATGTCTGAGCAGGCTGTGCCCCAAGAGCAGAGCAGCAGCCACAGCAGCCAGGTGGGAGCTGCCACCAGCCCACACAGACAGGCTGGAGAGCCAGAGAATGTTCTCCAAACCTCCCTTGCTGTGGGAGCGACTGCAGGGGCTGCACTGGAATGGGAGGGAGCCCTTTCTCTGGGCAGGGAGGGGTTCCTGTCCTCTCCTGAGCCACCAGCCCGAGCTGAGCTCAGCCTGGGGCTCAGCAGGGCAGCTGTGAGCAGGATCCTGGCTGGGGCACTCAGTGCTGCCCTGGCACACAGCTCTGCTCCTGCCAGGCTGGAGAGGAGCAAACAGAGCCCTTCCAGCCCTGCTCCACCCTCAGCACACCCCTCAGCCAGCCCAGCATCTCCCAGGGACACAAACCATCCACACCCACTCGCTCCGAACAGAGGTCATCGTTTGACAAATTAGTTAAATCTCTCACAGTCAGCAACGAGCACCCTGAATTATTCAACAGGCATCTGTCTTTTTCCCTTACAAAAATGGCCCGGGAAGCAATAAGTGTATTTCACTTGAACCACTTCTGAAAGATGTAAGACAGTTTGGGTTCACTCCAATGCCCCTTGAAGTCAATGTGAGCCTTTCATTTAATTTTCATTTAATTAATTTCATTAAATTTGCAGATGATGCCAAGCTGGGAGGGGTTAGAAGTCCTCTGGAGAACAAGCTTAGAATTCAAAATGATCTTTGTAGTGTAGAAAACGGTCTGAAATAAATAGATGAGACTGAAGAAAGGTAAGGGCAAAGTGCAAAGCTGGATAGAAACAATTAAGTGCAGGATGGGGAAGATTGGCCTGGTGACATCAGTGGAGAGAAGGATTTGAACTAGAGAGGATCTGACTGGAAACTCTCCCACTCCAGGGACCACTGAGGACTGGAACATGATAATTAACAACTGCAGTAACATTTCAGATCTGCTTAGACAAATTACTTTCAAGAATGCTTTCCTTTCATCTCAGCTGGAAAATTCCAGTGATTTTTGTGCTTTATAGTGAGATATGGCACACACAACTTTTCCTGTCTGCAGTCCATGCAGGTCATCTACAAGAAATGGTTTGACACAATTATTTCATCCTTGCTCCTCAGGTCCAGCAGTGATCACAGATCAATGGTCCTGTTGTGGGAAATATGTTTCACTTGGAACACAGCCCTGTGAAATCCTCCCCTCCTCTGAAGCTCCAGCAGGACAGAGCAGACTCACACCTTTCCTCACCACCTCAGTGCACTAACGTGGAGCAATTTATGCTGCTGGTATGCAATTAAATAAGTTTACAGTGCACAGAGTAAACATTACTTCAAACTTCCTTCTTTCCCTACTAGATGTGAGAAAATGCTGAAGATATTACTCTCACCTGTATTTATAGCATTAGATGTGAAGCATTCTGATGTGCAAGACAAACCACTGCCTGAAAATTGATCACACTTTGTTAAATCAAGAAGATTCACGGAAAAAAAAGGTATTAAAAAGATGGAAGAAAAGGCATCCTGTTTTCCTCAGACAGCTAAACAAAAGCCTGGTTTAGGAGCAGTGAAATCACTATGGATCAATACTGCTTCATTTCTGTGTCTCTTCACACAGTCAGGTAAAATAATAACAACAATGGTGCTGCTGATGAACATTTCATGTTTCAACTATTCCCATTATCTAACAGCATTTCAGCATTTTGCAAAAAAACCCTCCTGACAACACTTTGTAAAGCACATCACAGTGAGGGCTCAGTGCTTCTGACATAAATGTGTGTCTCTGTGGGCAGTTTTTCATAGAAATACCTATTTATGTAGTACAGATATCATTATCCTGATTGTGGGAATGAAGGAATTAACTGTTTAAAGGTTTCCCATGGCCACAGAGAGCTGGGGAATGTTATCTGCAAATGCTCTCTGGGATGAGACACCAAGTCTCATTACTGTGATGTCGGGGAATAATCAACCAAACAATGAAAACAGCTCCATTTAGCATCAACAGGAAAGCCAGGCCAGAAACATTTCCTCTCACATAGTCTAGAAAAAATAATTCAACAATCCCACACTTGTGGAATGGGTGGAAGTCCAGGTGAGGACTGAAGAGATGTGGTTTCTATTTCATCTCTGCCTTCTGACCTCACAGAAGGTGTTTTTTGTGCCGTGTTTATTGCTGAATGTTTCATTCCTGGCTGTTGGTGTCACAGGACGGGCTCTGAGGCTCGGTGCTGCTGGGAGATGCTGCAGGTGGCAGGAGCAGAGCGAGCCCTGCAGCTCCCACCACACAGCACCAGGGCTCTGGGGCTTTCCTCCAGCATCCCCAGGGCAAAGGGAGCTCTCTGAACACGTCCAGGGTCAGTGCAGAGCACAGAAACATCGGCTCTTCTCCCCATGAGCAAGCAGCAAAGGCCAGCGGGGCCCAGCTCCCGGGGCAGGCACAGCAGGGCAGCCAGGGGACAGCATCACTGCCAACCTGAGCCCACAGCTCCTGCAAACTCCTCTTTCCTCCAGAGAAATGACAGGACCAACACAGTCAATAAAATATTTCAGGAGCTGGTTTCAGCCAGGGTAGGGAATCGAAGGCGGAGGATAATTTGAAAGCGTTTTGTAAGATTTTACCTGCTTGTTCCCGATTGACTCTGCTGGGAGTCATGCTGCTTTGATCTTCCAAATGCTTTCACACTCCTTCCACCCTGACAAGCACTACACCTCGGATCTATTTACTGGGAAATTGAGGTGAGGCCTGAAGCTTGATATCTGAGCTATCTTCAAACAACCAAGAGGAGAGAATGGCCAGACTAGAAAAGAGGCTCCATCGAGCACAAAGTGCCCTGCTGTAGTGACACATCCTGCATGTTCTGTGTTTAGGAATTGATGTTGCTAATAGCAAAGTCTCATGGCTGATCAAGAAGCCTCAGTGAAGCTGGATTT
>NC_031784.1:839357-850222 GCF_001522545.3 Parus major | reverse complement strand
AGGTGAAGCTGGATTTCAGGTGAAGCTGGATTTCACCTGAAGCTGGATTTCAGGTGAAGCTGGGTTTCACCTGAAGCTGGATTTCAGGTGAAGCTGGATTTCACCTGAAGCTGGATTTTAGGTGAAGCTGGATTTCACCTGAAGCTGGATTTCAGCTGAAGCTGGATTTCAGGTTCCACCAGGGTGTGGAAGCTGCAGGAATGAGCAGCTGTGGGTCTGTGTACTCAGTAGCTGGACTTTTTCCAGAAAACTCCTATTTAAAGCTTAGGCAAATTCTGGACATTTAATGAGACAAGTGTGCCAGTCAGCATGACAAAAATCCCTCCACAGAATGGCCTGGACAACTCATTTCACCAGGAGTGTTCCTTCCAAATCCCCACTGCTGGCTGGCAGGGAATGGCACAGTTTAGGCTCCCTGGATTACAGCAACTCCTTATTCCCACAACTCCTTGTAAAACTTCTGACTAAATTCATGAGAAAAGGTAATTTTCTTAATACAGCGACTGTGTCCTGCTCCCTTGCAATCCATTATTCCTCACACAATTTTAAAGTTCATCTACCTTAAGCAAATCTGGCTGTTTCAGCTGAAAGTTGTGCAGCCTTAGGGGTTCTTTATCAGATGAGCAGATGATCTTCTTAACACCTCGAGTTTCTGAGCTTCATGGCATTCACTAAATCAATCTCCCTTTCATGGTTTGTATTTATACCAATGCCCAATTCTATTACAACTCTCTCTTATGCTTTCTCAATTTCCTCTATTATTCTTTTTTAGGTCTATAATATCATTTCAATGCCTTACTCAGAGGCTGTCACTTCATATTTACGAACTGAAAGTTGAATGTGCATTATTACTTTATTTTTATGAAAATCCATGATAACTAATGCAGTGATTCAATTTCTACCAAGAGGCTTTATGTTTGGTTTCCTATCTGGCCTCTAACCTTCATTCCTCCAAACAAACTTTTACATCTCTATTTACATATTGGGATCATTAAAGTTCTTTTCATCTCCCTGTCTCAATGGCTACAGAAACTATAAAGGATTTAGGCAGGAGTTTAATTAGGAACTGCTCTTCTCTGTATTTCAGGCTACATTTCACGTGGAAGGGTAAAATATGCCTCCAAGGAATGAAAGATTTGCTGCAAGCCCCAGGAGCCCCAGGCTGGGTAAGTTTTAGTGGAGCAGACAATTATGCAGTGGCAGATCCTGGTGCTGGGTCCATTCCATGGGAAACTTGCATTCATTTTACATCTCTGTAAGAAAACCACCCCCAGCAGTTTGCCTCTGTTTTGCCATGGTACCCATGCAGACACAATCAGGCTGTTTTCAGCAAGGTTTCTCCTTATTTTCTTTCTTCAGGGAGCATGGAACATCTCAGAGTTCCATCTCAGAGGTGCTGTGGTCAGTCCTGTCCCTGCTCTGGGCCACCTGCACTCGTGTGCTGCTGAGAAGGAGCTGCACTGGCACTGCAGGGTCTGCTCCTGACCAAGGGGCCAGGCTGGGCTCAGGAAAACACCAAACTCCAGAAGAGCCTGGCTGGGTGATGGCCTCATTATGGTTCTGTGATTAAAAGTCATAAAAGCCATGGCAGCCCTGCAGGGATGTGCCAGCACAGACTGGCCAGACTGGGACTGGCCCCAGGGCACCCTGGGCTCCTCCAGCACCAGGTTCTGCCCTCCTGGGCTGCTCAGGGAAGGAACTCCTCTCCCACACCATTCTGGGACCATCCCATTCCTCCTTCTTCCCCAGCAATTTCTCTTCTGCAGTTTTCCTATGCTGAGCACACTTTGTGGTACTCAATGTCTCATTTTATCCACTCAACAGCAACAAAACACGCAGCCTCTGAAGGAAGCTCTTGTCAGTAATTAGCCCTGCTGGAGATCAGATGATACCTGCCAGCTCTGGCCCTAAAGAGTCCGGGGTGAGGTTAATCCCACCTGCACACAGCCTCACACAATGAGGATCAATGGGTGCTGTCCAGCTGAATCTGCTGCGGGAACAGAGAGCTCCAGATGAGATTAGACACACACATTGTTCAGCCTGGGAACAAAGGGCACAGTTGGGGAATCTGCTTGTCAAGGTGTCTTCAGGAATTAGCAGAGCACACACACGTTCTGCCAGAGGGGCTGCAGCTCCTCCCATCCCAGGGCCCCCAGGAATCCTCGCCAGGGATTATGAGCCATGGGAAACACTGGCTTTCAAGATTTGTTACAAGCTTCAAACTCAGCTCAGCATCATCAAAATGTGTGAAGAACTCTCAAGGAAACACGGGCTGCCTTATGGCTGTGGAACAGCTGAAATTGGCTCTGGCTGAGCTTTGCTTTCAGCGCCAGACAAACGCATCCCGTGACAGCCCGAGCTGTGCTCAGACACAAACAGCTTCCCAGAGAGGAGCACACTTCTCTTCTCCTCATCTCAGAACGTGCAGAGCAATCCCATTAGCCACACTGGGTGAAATCTGCATTTGCAGAGGCAGAAATGAGATCCAGTCGTTAACAGGAGTTGTGTGTGCTGCACGTGAGCCTGACTTTCCTGTAGTGACAGCAAGTGCAATTAATATAACGCTCACAGACAATGCATCAAATCGACTTTAGTACCACCCATGGTGCCTTTAGAAGCCTCCTCACCAGGGCAAAGGATACTTCCCCTCATTACTGAAGTTTCACTTCTCCCTCTCTGCCTTTTAGTGGAATGAAATGGAGCATGTAATGGAACGTCATATTCATAGATTTCATCCTGGTATCAGCTCCAGGTCTGCACAAAATCTCAACCACTGCAACAGCTTTCCACATGCTCACAAATGCTCAAAGAAATTGCTGAGGGCACTCAAATCCCCAAGTCTAAAGAAGATGCCCTAAATTTACTCAAACAAAACCCCTTTACAGCTGCAAAATAATTACCTGCTTGCAAATAATCACATTATTTTTAATATGAACAGATTATTAAAGTGGGGAGAAAATATCAGCTTTGTATAATACCCACCTGCTCTAAATACACAGTTACACTTTTAGTTAAAATTGAAGAGCCATTAAAGCCACTTTTTGTAGGTGCTTAGGCTCCTAATTTGCAATTAAATTAATTGGATTTGAATGCCTAAATTGATTCAGAAATCAGGCTTATCATCCAATAAGCAGTTAAAGAGGACGATGCTGCAAAGCAGGGCTGAAACAGGAAAGTTGTTCAGCATTTCTGTGTGCAGCTGATGGGGGAAGCCAATGGCCACGGAGTCAGAAAAGGCAGGAGAGCAGAGGCTGTCACCCCTGCAGAGCATGAGAACTGCTACACATACTCATTTCTGGAAATAAACTGCAGCCAGGCAACTCCTGGGATTCTCCAGCACTTTTCAGATCTGTTTGACTGGTTTACCTTCTTTTCCCTTGAAATCCTTAAGTACTGCATAATTTTTTTATATAACTGCAAAGAGAAAAAGTACATGGGTAGCCAAAAGTCACCATCCCAAAGGGAATGCAAAATGGTCCAGACAGTGAATGAAGAGAAATCTTCAGCCAACCAACCTGCACAGCCTCTGTTATGTAAGAAATCTGAAAATATTTCTAAATCCTTCCTTACTCAGCCACTGATATTTATCATGACAGAATTTTGTATGGGCTGTGATTAAGTGCAATTTAACAGGAGTGATTTCTGGAGAGCCCTGTCCCAGCCAGGGTTATGTATGTTAATAACAGCCCTAATGACGATGCTTATACATTTTATGTCTCAAAGTGTTCTTTGGGGGTTTAGCATTAATGCTCTGTATCTGCCAAGGAAATCCAGCAGCATTCCACACCTTTTGTGTGCATCTCTGCTGAGACAGATCAAATAAAGCAGTGCCAGGGCCCACAATGGCACAGCCTGTCACAGCTGAAAGCACATGCCAGAGCCCACACTATCACATTTCAGCACAGCACCTCACAAACCAGCCCAGGGGATGTTATCCAATTGTTATCCCATCTTATTAAGGAAGAAATGAAAATCAAGTGTCACACGCTGTGTGCAGGCTGAGCCCTTATTAGAGTCTGCAACGCCTAAAATCCCATCCCAGGCTCAACCATTAGAGCAGGATTCCTTCCTTCATTAGAACAGCATTAATAATCCACCTTCATCATGGCCTTTGGAGCCCAGCCTTCCTGACCAAGCAGCCTCCCCTTTTCTGCACAGATGCATGTCCAGAACCAGCCCTTGCTCCTCTGACTGTCACTGTGAGCTCCAGGAGCCCTGCACAGCTCTTGTTCAGGACACTTCAGCTCTGAGCAGCGCTTCTCCAGTAACTCCAGAACCTGAGCCTCCCCCTCAGCAAGTACTGACAGCCCCTGGACATCAGCCAAACATATCTGGGCACATGCTCTTTTATTTTAGCAAGAGCAGCCCCTTATCTGGACAGTCCTGCTAATGACAAGCAGAAGTCACTTTGTGGCTGTGAAAAGTCCAAACTGGGCTGAGCAGGCAGTCATTTACATGGCACTGTGTAGCTCTTTCCAGCGTGGTGACAAAGCAGCACAGAGCTCAGTGCCAGGACCTGGAGATGCTCAGAGCTGGCACCAGCAGCTGGAAATGGCTCAGCCCATCAGGAAGAGGGGCAGAAGGTCACTGGAGCTGCTGGGCACACTGGGGACGCTCTCAGGGGAAGCCTGGCAGTTCCTGATGCTGATTCAAGCTCCTGTTTTGGACACAGGTGTCAGTGGATGCTGGGAGGCCAGGACAGCTCTGCTTCTCTCGGGGTAACATCACCTGCTGCCAGCACTGCTCTGCTGCCCCAGCCCAGGGGAAGGGAGCAGGGAACTCCTCTCCCTCTGCCTTGTCTGCTCCTTCCCCCTCAGCACGTTTTCTCTAGAGATAAACCACAAACCCCTTCTCACAGAGATGATGGAGTGAACCCAAAAGCAGGGTTCAGCACACAGTGAGGTGGGGCTGGAAAGCAGCTAAAAAACCTGACTGCCCTCAGCAAGTCCTGGGGATTTGGACATTCCCCAGGGCTGTCCCCACTGCACAGGTGAGCTGGGACACCTGCCAGACCTTCACCTCCCTGCTGAGCACCTTCATGGGATCAGCCTTTGGCAGGGATGGGCTCAGGATAGCGGGGTGGCAGCCAGGGAAAGCCTGGCTGTCATTCCAACAAACACACAACAGCAAGAGGCACTGCTGGCCACCTCTCAGCCTCTGCTCCCTGCTCCAGAGTCACTCCTGTCCAGTGCTGGCACTGGGACCATCCCAAACCAGGCACACAGCTCACTCACCAAAAATACCAAAAATGCATTCATTTCCACTCCTCAGCACTCGTGGGCAGCAGAGCCAGCTCCGTGTGAGCCTCCAGCAGCCACAGAACTGCACCTCAGCACTCTGGGGACATTCACCAGCCCCTGCTGGGCTCAGCAGATGACTGGATTTGCTCACTGGGATCCCCCCTGGCATTACTGTCCACATGTTCTTTAGATTTTGCCTCATTTATTTTATGGCTACAGACATATTCCTCCCTCTAAAGGAAGAGAAATACCCACAGAAAGAGATTATTATCCCTGGCTCCACAAGAACACGTATTTTTTCCCATGAAGCACAAAACCCCCAGATTCCTGGCTATCTTCTGTAGAATTTTGAAGAAACCTCAACTCAGAAATTATTTGGATTACTTTTTTTTCCATTACAGAGGAGTTTTTTATCTTATAAGCTTATAGCCTTTCAAAAATATAAAGGAAGTGCAGGCACCAGTGGCTGTTGCAGTCCCACTGGGGTTTTCAGTATGGATGATTACAAAAAGGCAAATAACACCACAGAAACCTCGTTACCTGCCACGATTCACATCAGAATGATCAATTGGCAGGATATGAAAGAGACAAATCCAGTAACTGCAACAGCTTTAGGTGAGTCTCAGACAATTCCTGGGAGATGCAAGTCTGTTCTATTGGTTCTAAATTCAGAATTCATCTTTGCCACATCTGTTTTTCATACCAGAGAGAGATTAAAATTGTGCTTTCTCCCTTTCCAGCCAGCACCAGCAGCACATGAACTGGACTCTACAGTTCTTATTACAACTCTCAGTTTTGACAGTGCATTTTCCTGAGTTTTTCCTGTGTCCTGACTCCCAGAGCAGAGCAGAAAAAGCATTTTCGTTTCTAAAGTTGCTCCATGCTAAGGTGAAAAGGTCAGATAGATTCTGATGTCAGGAATACTGAAACTGAGCTGAAATGACAGGACATGATTTCATCATTTTCTATCAAAATGAAATGTTTAGACATTGCAGAAAATAAAAAACATACATTTGCTGACTTAAATCCAGATTGTTTACAAGATGGATCAAACATTTTTGGGAATGGAATAAGGCAGTTCAGCTGGTGAGAACAACCCCATTGTATTATGGAAAATCATGGCATGAACTTGATCTTCACTGCACTCTCAAGGCACAGATTTATCAATTATGTTCTATATCATGGATATAAAGTGTGGCACATTCTGGCTAGCCACTTTAACAGATCACTGCTTCTCAAACAAGGGCCTGCTCTTCTGGCTGCCCCTTTGCCCTGTCCCCAGGGCAGGATGATGGGTCCTGTCCTCCTCCCTGCACTGATCCCCTGCAGCGAGCACAGCCTGAGCACTGCCTTCCCCTGACTCTCATTTTAGACTCCATAATTCACTTTTAGCTTGCCTTGCCCTTGACAGAGCACTGGGGAGCTGGGATTCCTCCTGCTGGTGCTCTGGAGGTTTTGTGTGTCTGTGCAGTGCCTGTGCAGGAGCTCCCAGAGCTGTGGATGTGTGTGACACTGTCCAGGAGAGCAGAGGAGCATCCCTGGGCTGCCCTGGGCACAGATCTGCAGCTCTGCAGCACCAGAGCCCAACTCAGCAGCACACAACCCCTGCACTCCTTTATTTGCTCCTTTCATCCTCTTACTCTGCCACTCCAGTGGCTTTAGAAGAATTCAACTTCTCCCTGAAGTGCACAAGTGTAAGGAAGAAAAGGAACAGCTGTTAAAAGTTTCATGCTTTAAAACACTGTCTGCTTCGGGCGACTTTAAATGCTCTGACACTCCAGCTTCAGTAAAGTCTGTCACATGATTAAAAAGATGTTATTTTGCCACTGGTAAAACCACACTAAGTGTTAGTGAAAGATTTATTAGCCCACAGTAATATTTCACAAATTGCCAAGCGTGCTGCTCTCCCCTCTGAGCCCCTCCAAGGTGTCAGAGCAGAGCTGGCAGTCCCTCCCTGCAGCAGGAGCGCCCATCCTGAGCCCTGAGCTCTGCCAGCCTCAGCATCCCTGACACAGCAGAGCCCCCACAACGGGCTGGGGAGCAAAAGGGAAACACAGGCTGGACATTGGAAAAGTATTGCTGAAAGGGTGATACAGAACTGGAGTGGTCTGCCTGGGGAAGGGGAGTCACCATCCCTGGGTGTGGCACTGGCTTTGGGGGAGCTGCTGGGGCTGGACTCGATGTTCTTGAAGGTCTCCTCCAACCCAGTGATCCTGTGGTTGTGTGCACAGGGAATTCTGAGAGGCCACGCTGGCTCTGGGATCACTCCCAGGCTGTGCAAAGGATGGCAGCAGCTCCCACAGCTCCCAGTACAGCCCCAGCAGCTCCCAGTACAGCCCCAGCAGCTCCCACAGCTCCCAGCACAGCCCCAGCAGCTCCCAGTACAGCCCCAGCATCTCCCACAGCTCCCAGTACAGCCCCAGCAGCTCCCAGTACAGCCCCAGCAGCTCCCACAGCTCCCAGTACAGCCCCAGCATCTCCCACAGCTCCCAGTACAGCCCCAGCAGCTCCCACAGCTCCCAGTACAGCCCCAGCAGCTCCCAGTACAGCCCCAGCAGCTCCCACAGCTCCCAGCACAGCCCCAGCATCTCCCACAGCTCCCAGCACAGCCCCAGCATCTCCCACAGCTCCCAGTACAGCCCCAGCAGCTCCCACAGCTCCCAGTACAGCCCCAGCAGCAGCAGGGAGCCAGCTGGAGGGGTTTATAGGAAAAGCACTCAGGTTTGCCAGTGGAGTCCTTTAGGAAATGCACAATACAACACAAAACTGGGGCCCAGGAACTGGATCCTGTTCCCAGTGCTGGCACCAACACTCTGTGGCTTCTGGCAACTTTCAGGTGTCTGCTCTAACAGAATGAACAAACTGGAGTTTTTGTTTCAGGATAACCCAAATGCAGATTTTCAATTAACTCATCAAACTGGAAACCCAGAGCACTGGAAAATGGTGCTTTGGAAACTTCTAGGCTTTGTTGAGCCTTGAAAAAAATGGCCATTTGGAAACAGAAATGTCTTTTCAAAATGAAAGACTGAAAGAAGCTGATTTTTCTTATCTCCTTATTCTTGATTAAAATCATATTGAGTGTTTATTCCTTACTAATCACTCAGCAAAAATAAAATCTGCTCAAAAATCTCTCTTTTCTTTCCATTAGCTCAGTAGGAGTTTTACTCTCTACCAATGGTCAGTACTTCAGAGCACTTTGAACTTTACACCTTGACTTTTCTGGGGCTCACAGAGTCTGTCACACACCTCCATTCTTTGGTGTGCTTATTCTGTCATGCTGGACCAAACCATTTCTGGCAATCATTTGTCAATACAAATATTGTTTCAATGGACTAAATTCTGCTCTGACTATTGAGCCAAGTTCAGGTAGGTGCAGTTTGGCACAAAATGAGTCAGTGCAGAGTTTGGACCAGCTCTTCAAAGTTCTTTGAAGGCTCAGATGAAAGAAGTGAGTAATAAATGTGGACCCTGAAACGAAAAGAAGAATGAGGTATCCTCATTCTGCAAGGAAATTGAGCTTAACCTCATCATTAATCAACACCAAAAAGCCAGGAATAAAAGCTAAGCCACGCAGACATAATCAATCTGTTAGATGCTACTTGACAGATGCATTGAAAAACAGCAACAGTAAAGACCCAAAGAAATGTAATCTTAATCTTTCTGTTTCAATGGGCATCTTAAGCAGATTTTTCTTCCATTTTCTATTCCCTACTCTAATGCCCAGAGAACAGAAACTCTAATTACTGCTGCATGCTGAAGGCTGGCCAGTAATTATATATCTTTATCTTCATTAGATGCCTGTGAGCGAGGCTTGCCCTGAACCAGAGCAGGTAAACTGCAAACTCCAGACACATTTTCAATGAAGAGCTGGCTTTAAACTGGCACCTCCTTAGAGCTGTGCAGAAAGCTGTGTGCTGCTGCTGGAGCCCAGGAGGTCCCTGCTGCTCACAGCCTGCCCTGCCACGGGGCTCTTAATGCTGTGTGTACATGAATAATTCCAAACACACCAGCACTGATTGCTGTGTTCATGTCCTTACAGGCAATGACTGAAACTTCAGAAAGCAAAACTGATTTTTTACATCTTTTCTAAATGATAGATTTGCTTTCAAAATCTTATTTTTCCTTATTCACCAAAAGAATTAAATAGAAGATGAGTGAGTTAGTAAGGGCTTAGTGCATTAACTCCCAAAACGTAAGGACAAATAATTTCCTTCTTGTTTTTAAATCTGAATTAAGTGCAACAATTTGCTCTATTTGGCAGATTTACTGGATCCAAACGGGCTTCATAGAAGAAAAGAGCCCCCAAACCCCAAAGGTTCCTAATAATACAGCCAGAAAGACACATTTAATCAGAAAATACCAACATGGTGGCTAATCAGGTAAATAGGAACACTGAGGAGATTCTAAAAGGAAAGCACAAAAAATACTAAACTTTGAAATTGCTGGGGTCCATCTCATGTATGAGAAATTACCATGAAGCAATTATTTAAGACAAGTCCAATGAGCACAGAAATTGCAATTTTTTTTGCTCAGGAAAAACCATTTCCACCTCTGCCCAGCCCTGTTCTTTACTTCTTCTGCCCCGAGTTTGTGAAAAGATAAAAGCAGCTGCAGATAAAACAACTTTTTATCTGCCACCATCAGCACTGCTGAGCAGCTCCTTGCACTTAATCATTCATCAAGCAGATGGAAATACCCGGGATTTTAGTGGTAATATTGTACTTCACAAACACCCTAAGGTTACCAAGAGGCTCCAGTCCCATCTCAGGACCCAAAAGGAAGCTGGAGCTGTTCTGTGAGCTCTGACCTCGCTGTGGCCAGGAAAGCACAGCCCAACATTCCTGCAGCCCCTGGAGCCAGGAGGGCAGGGGGGAGTCAGGGCTGGAAAAGCTCTTTTCAAACAAGTGTCAGCCAGTCCTGAGCAGGATGGAAATCTGGGTTTTGTGTTTGCTCTGCTGCTTCACTGAAGAGAGCTCCCCAGCAATAACAGCAATAATAAATCCTGGTGTTCCAGCAGGACAGCAGCTGGCAAAAGGAAAGAACTTGTTCCATGAGGGAGCAGCACTGTTCTGCAGGGCCTGTGCCCCCGTGGAAGGAGCAGTCTGAGCCTACCTTAATGACATCTTCATCTGATGATCTGCATTCCACAGACTCCACCAGGTCGGTCACAGTGCCATCATCTTCCACAGAAACCACCTTGACAGGGACAGCCACTGTTTTCCCAGTGAGAATGGCTGTGTTCAGGATCTCTGCTTCCTGGGAGACAAGAAAACAAGAGGCCACTTAATACACACTGCTATTAATTCATTAGTACCACCTAGACTCAGCTTTACTTCAGTCCCTCATGGCAAGAGCTGTTCCAAGTGCAGCAGGCAGGAAAGAGAGGTTTCCTCCCTCTGGTGCTGAACTCCCAGGTGTGATTCTGCTGAGACATTTGTCATGCCCTGGCTGCTGTCTCAGGGCTGCTGAGACATTTGTCATGCCCTGGCTGCTGTCTCAGGGCTGCTGAGACATTTGTCATGCCCTGTCCCTTGAGTGGTCACCGAGGGCAGAGCAGCAGAGGGAGTGACCCTGCACCACATGAGCAAAAGCACCTGGCTGTGACAGCAGGGACATCTCCAGCCT
>NC_031784.1:825220-838997 GCF_001522545.3 Parus major | reverse complement strand
TGTGACAGCAGGGACATCTCCAGCCTGGCTGTGACAGCAGGGACATCTCCAGCCTGGCTGTGACAGCAGGGACATCTCCAGCCTGGGTGTGACAGCAGGGACATCTCCAGCCCAAGCAGTGTGCTTACTTGATTCTCTTACTTACACCGAGCCCCTCCAATAATCAAATGAAATAATCAGAGCAAAACATGGCTCTTCATGCATTAGAACTGGAAAAGCAGGTAATCTTTATTCTGAAATCGCTACCATGGTAAATAAGTAGTAATACTTTAAAGAAGATGCTGGAGTGAGTGTTCTTTGCCTACTGAAGAGATTCATATTAAATAAGTGAGCATATTAAGCCCTCCAGCAGGAACGTGTTCAGAGGATGTACACAGGAAGCGTCAATTTAAGTTGAAATGCAGAAGTGAATACCTATTAGTTTTTTTCAGTTTTAATAGGTAGCTTCCCTGAAATTTAATTTCCCTTCAGACATCTTTTGCCTTATCTTTCCTAGGGTGAAAAAAAAAGGACCTTAACAATATCTTTATAAATCTGTCTGAATTTCTGTTTCTGCCCCCAGCTGTGTGTGCATACACAGAATTTCCCAGTGGTTGTGTGTGTGTAAAGAAATAAAAGCATGGCCAACTCCTGCTTGGCTCTGAGCTGGCTGCAGCTGAATTCCCCTCTCAGTTCAGGACAGAGAGATCCCCCCTGAGCCCCTGAGTGTGCTCTGAGCCCGTCTGTAAACGCTGCTGAGCCCTCCCAAAGCACCTCCACCCTGCCTGAGCCACCAGAAAATGCATCCCTGCTCCTCTCCTGCATCATCCCAGCCACTCCATCCTTAGAAGTGCTCATCCTTCTGCAGTACACAGGGAAAAGAAGACTCAAAACTCCCCATGGCACCATAATTCTGCTCTAGAAGCACAGCAGATCTCCAGAGACATTCTTCATTAGAGAAGTGGAATGTATCTTTACAGGCTTAAAGTTCTAATTTCAAAAACCAAGAGCGTTCCTCTTGGGTTTCAAGAGGTATTTTGGCTTTTGGGTTATGTCCAGAGGGCAATCAGGAGGAGAATAAACTGATCCCTGCACTCTCCTGAAGTCCAGAGCACGCCACAAAGAATGAAAAGCTGCCTGCAAATCCCTCCCCTTTGCCATTCCTTAGCATTCTCTATTTTCTTCTTTCTCATGTATTTTCTACTAATCAGCATGTAGAGCATTAATCCAGGGCCCCACCTTGAATCTTTCCACTCTTTAGTTAAAGAAGAGCTGGATTTGCCTCCTGTTCAGCCATCCTGCTCATATCAGAGGATCCACGCCTCAGTCGTGCATAACTAATTTCAAATCTTATTTAGCATCAAGTCTCAGAATTAAGCAGCTAAGTGACAGCTGTTTAATTAACTCCTTAAGCTGATTAGAAAGCATTACAGAAATCCCCCCAAGGAAGAGTTTATAACTGTCAAGAGAGCCTAAGGCCATGTTAATGCTTCTGTTTAAATTTAGTAAGCTTCTAAACCAATAAAGTCTAAATGCTTGACATTCTCATGGATGTGGTCAAACTCAGCTTTATTTCTCCTGTTTCCACTGCAAGGGTAGGAAACAAAACCGGCCACAGAGAGGGGATTTGGGAAGTCAGGGAGCAGCAGCTGAACAAAAAAGCCAAGAGCTGCATCCCCCCACAGGAGCTGCTGCAGGTCCGGGGCACCAAGCCTCGGTTATTGGGGATTAGTTCTGAGCTGGAGTAAAGCTGAGCTTGCACCTGAAATGCAGAGTCATCTCCCAGCCCTGGCTGCAAGGAAAAAGGGTTTGTTCATCGCCTCTTAAAACCTAAATCCACCTTTAATGATAAGATTATGGCAGCTGAAGTACAAGTTTTAGAGGCAGCTGCTGGGGCCAGATACAAGGTGCTGCAGAGAAACCAAAACTGCTCCAAAGCACATTTCCTCGCCTGTAGTACATTATTGTCAGCTCTGAGCTTGCAAACAGCTTGAAAAATATAAAATATAATTCAGATTTCCTTATTTCCCTTGCTGTTTCCAGATTCTTTAGGATGCACTGGAAAAATTACTGAAAAATCAGCTGCAATTCTTCTGTGTCCCAAATATAGGAATAAAGGAGCAGTGGCCAGAAATAACCCAAATTAATTTGTGAGCCCTTTAACATAAACAGAAGAGTTGAAAGTACAAGTTGAAATACTGCAAGTATGGGAAATGATGGTGAAACCCAAATGAGAAAATGTGAAAAGACCGACATGAACTTCAAGGTTAAATGTTTGGTTTAATGTGAGCACCTTTCATCACGCAGAATGAAACCTGAAGTCTCTGGGAATAGAGAGGAGGGGGATATTATAAGAAAATTAATCACATTTCATTCAAGCACTTGCTACTTAATCAGTTTCCTTTTCCCCAGTACAGGCAGGAGAGCCCCAGAGCGACACAGGGTTAAAAAGGAGCAGCCACAGAAATCCAAGTGCACGTTTCTCTGGACAGATCCACCTGCTGACTCCCACTCTTCCCCACAGCTCCTGGAGAGGAGAAAATGGAATTTTTTGAAGGGTAAAATGTGATTGTGAACCATTGTTTAGAAAGGAGTGGGTGGCAGAATCAATGCTTCAATATATTTTTCACCCTTTCCTCCTCAGCCTGTGATTCCTTGAATAATTTCTGTCCATGTGGTGGGGGTGACACCTCCAGCCACGCTCTGTCTCCTGTCGGGGGCAGAATCAATGCAGGGAGCAGATGTGGCAAGGACGAGCAGTGGAACAAAACCCCAAACACACACAAAGCCCAGCAATCACAATTTTCCAGTTAAAAAACAAAGAGCAGCCAATGGCTGGGCTGTGCTGCAGGGAAAAAACAACACGGGATAATCAGAGCCTGTCTGCCCCTCCTACTGTCACACACGAGGCATGCAGCAAAAATACCTCATTATGTTTCATCTCAGACTTAACTTTTGCAAAGCCTTTAAGCTATTTGATATTCTCCCTAACGAACTTTCATCTCGGTGTAGATAGAATCTATCAGTGAGGCTGGAGCAGGGGGTGGGGAAGAAAAGCTGAAGATGTGAGACAGTGCTGGGTGTGGGAAATGGGGAGAGAAGGAGCAGAATGACAGGCAGGTGGTGCAAAGGAAAAGGGGGATCATTAGGAGATGACCAGCAGTGAGAGGCTTCTCGTTACACAGCCTGTGATGTGCAGCAAAAAGCCCCAGAAGGAAGGAAATGCATCTCAGCAGGGAAATGCTGCTGTAGCTGCCCCATGGAGCAGCTGCTGCCCAGGCTGGGGATTCCTTGTTTCTCCTGGGTGTGCAGTGAGGACAGGCAATCCCCGCTGTGGACACTGCCTACGATTGCAGGATGCAATTCCACATCTTTAAGTGATGGAAAAAGCCAGGAAATAAATCATGTCCCTCCCAGGGAGAGAAAAACACATTTGCCTGTTGTGTCCCTTCTCCTTCCCTCTGTGTGTGTCGTGTGGCTGAGCTGGAATGGCTCAAAACGGGGATCTTTGATTTGTTTTGTGTTTGTGCAGTGTCCAGCCCAGCTCAGAGCCCAGCTCAGAGCCCAGCTCAGAGCCCAGCTCAGGCTGTGAAGCAGCCAACAACAGGCAGCAGCTCCCTGGCAGGGCAAACACAGCAAATGTGAGAGCCAAGCCCTGGGGAGGGCTGCTGCCTCCCTTCTCTGTTGGGGATCCCTGGAATTGGGGATCCCTGGAATTGGGGAACCCTGGAATTGGGGAACCCTGGAATTGGGGAACCCTGGAATTGGGGATCACTGGAATTGGGGATCCCTGGAATTGGGGATCACTGGAATTGGGGATCCCTGGAATTGGGGATCACTGGAATTAAGGATCCCTGGAATTGGGGATCACTGGAATTGGGGATCACTGGAATTGGGGATCACTGGAATTGGGGCTCCCTGGAATTGGGGCTCCCTGCTATTACAGCTCTGGGATAAAGACACCCAAGGGTTTTGGGTCCCCAGGAGCGACTCTCCCAAGCAGCAGTAAACTTCAAAGTGGGGGTTCCTGTGTTTCTGGAGCACACAGCACAGACTGGGGAGGGCACTGAGCTGCTCAGCACAGACTGGGACCAGTGCTCAGCACAGACTGGGACCAGTGCTCAGCACAGACTGGGACCAGTGAGGCCACCTGGCTGCCCTGGGTGTCCTTCACCCCTGAGAGCTGGGGAATCAAACCCTCCCTTGGGAACTCACTTCTTCCTAGCTGTAGAGGCAATGTAAATTGAATTTGTCTCAGGTTTAAAACGACAAAGTCCCTTTGATGTGTAACATTTAGGATGTGTTAGCATCCTTCTGGGGGGCCGTCCTTTGCTGTTTGGGAGGTTTGCAGTGCTAAGTAGGCTACCACGGTCCCAGGGAGCTGTCAGGTACCTCCCCTGCTTATCAAAGTCACACCCAGGAGGCCTCAGAGCTGTCAGGCTGTGCTTCTTCAGAGAAATTGCTAATTAATTCACAGGCCCCAAACTGTAACTCCACCAAGCTGTGTGTGCATACTTGATCCTGGTCTCTAGACAAGCTGCTTTAGCTGATAATCAACAAGTCTGCTCTTGAAATCAACAAACAAATGTATTTGGGGAGGATTTCACTGCCTCCTCGTCCTGCCCCCTCCTGCCAAGCTGCTCCATGATCTCCCAGCATTTTCCCAGCTTTTAATGCCCCAAAGCCAGCTCAGCACATCCTGATTTTCCCTGTGACACCTGCAGAGCTGCTTTCCAGCCCTCTTTACAATTGTCAGCGAGTGCAGGATGCTGCAGATCTCCAGCAGCCACGTTTGCTCTCTCCTGCCATCTCCCCGAGCTTTGTTCAGCTCCCTGGGGTTAAGAAGAGCCATTAGTAAAGCAGGAAAATCAAGGTGCACACAGAGCCATAAAGGTTGAAAGAGACCTCTAAGATGAAGAAATGGATTTATCAACACATTTATCAACTCTGATGTGATTTTCCCATCACTTCAGAAGTTCTGCTGCTGCTCCTTTCCAGAGGGGAAAGCTGGGAAGCAGTGAGGTTATGAGCTGCCCAAGCCCCTGGAGCTCTGCTGTGCCATTTCCCTGCTGCACATGGAAAATCCTGCAGCACTGAACACGTCCCAAACGTGGTGGCAAGACAAGGAGAAAATGATCAGTGACCATGAGAAAACAGGAGATTGGTGAGGATGAAATCTGCCCAAATGTGGGCACTGCAAACTCCTGTGGCAGAGCCACAGAGCAAGGACCAAACCAGCTCTTCACCTTTCCAAAGAGAACAAAAAGGGTCCTAAGGAAAAGAGAACTCGTGTTCTGCAGGTCACTGTGCAGAGGAGAAGTGACTGAACTGTTCCAAATTCCCCTCCAGACTGGCCTGGCAGTTTGTGTAGCACATTCATATTTAGGAATGTCAGGCAAGAAGCAGCCTGAGCTAAATTGGGACCATCCCAGGGCCCTGGAAAGCTGCCTGCAAGCCAACAATTCATTCATGAGCAGGCTGAGGGCAGAGCAGCAGGGCAGCCTGCAGCCAGCGGGCTCTGCTGCTTCGTAATTAGCTCCTCAGCTGAGCTTTAAACAGAAACACAACAATAAACAAAGGGCACATTCGGGAGAAAGATGATGTTCCAGCTCCCATATGGCAAATGGGGCCAAAGTCTGCTCTGAGACATGTGAGCATGACCTTGGGGAGGACACCGTGGTGGCCAGGACAGGATTTGGGTCACACACGTCCTTAGAAAGAGCCCAAGGACAAGGAAGGCTTCAGCCTCCTGCCACTGTGGCTAAACCCATCACTGCTGTGCTGAGAGGGGATCCACACCCCATTTCTAGGCACAAAAACCATTTATCTCCTGTACCTTGGTCCTAACACTGCCATCCCTGCACCTGAGGAGCCAAAAACTTCAGCTCTTTGCATTTGGTCTTGGGCAGAAATTTATTATTTTTTAATGGAACACAGCAACCAAGGGTTTATTTCTAACTATGCCCCTAGTTACAAATTCCAGGCTCTCAGAGGTGGTTTTGTGCCTGGACTTCAGCAGCACAACTTGCTTTGAGCTTTTGCTGTGTGATGGGCCAGTGACAACTGCCAGGACATAAATGGGTGCAAATCTTTGCTGATTTGGCAGATGTGCCAAGGTATGACCCAACTCTTGACTCCCCTGATAAAGGCTCTGGGAAAGGGCAAAAGAATCTGAATGAAGATCAAATATTTCCCGGTCCAGAAGGAGGCTGAGAAAGCAGTGAGCCTGCAAGCTCTGCTTTGATCACTTAGCCTTGTAGATTTGTGACAAATTGTTTTTTCTGCATGAATCTGAACTGATCCAGATTTACATGAGTAGTTAAAAAGTAACACCAATTGGGAAATAAAATCCCTAACAGCACCACAGAGCTGTTAGCAATAAACTTAAGAAGAAGTTTGACAGACAGATGCTTTACAATAGGAAAAAAAAAATAATAACAGAGAAAAAGAGAGGTTGGACACTTGTAAAGCTGCTTGTGGCAGGCTGAAAGCAGAGAATCCAAAAAGCCATTAGAAAAAAGACATGAAGAGTCTTGTAGTAATGTCCTGGGGAACATGCTTGCTTCAGATTCAATGCCTTTAAGACCCTGTTGTGTGTTCTGTGACTGTTGTTTTATGTCTAATCCTTCTGGAACGATTGGTAGAGAACTTGTGTTGGCATCAGCCCAATGTCCTCAAGGAAATAAATCTGGATTTGACATCAAATTACGCATTTTGTACCCAGGACATTTGAAGTATTTTGCTAATCTGGTGTATGCAGAGATCTGTACACCCAATAATTCTGATGTCAGTGCAAGAGGAACAGTTCCATTCTCTTCCTCCAGCTTCTTCTCATTTAAAAGATGAGGAGAAAGGCCTGTGGGTAAAGGCCTGTGTCCAGGACTGCTGACTGCATGGTGTGAGCTGAGCAGCTCCAGGCTGCAGCACTGCCCCTGACAAATGCAGAATTGCTGCTGGGTGCTGCAGGGGAGGCTGTTCCAAGGACAGAACCCAGCAGGGACCAGCTCAGCCACACCTCAGCTGCTTTTACAGAGCCCACCAGCTGAAACAAACCCAGCTGGGAGCACCTCAGGGTCTTCTGGGGTTTATTGAGAATTCTGGAAGTTAAGAAATACCTGCTTGAGGAATGTTTTTTTCCCAGGTGAGCAATGTGGGGCTGAGTTTACAGTTAGGAAGGAAGGGGAAGGTGAGGAGCCTTTCATTGATAGTTGATAAAGCACTTGCTGTGATCAATAAGTGCCTCAGTGGCCCTGCTGTGCCCATCCATCTCCCTGCTCCAGCCTGCCCAGACACAGCTCTGGCAAAGCCAGCTGACAAATGGGACTGCTGTGTGACAAGCTTGTTTATTGGGTTCAAAAGGAAGACCAAAGTCTTTAAATGGCAATAATAAATGCTTCTGTAAGATACTGCCAGACACATCAGACAAACATAATCTGACTTCTGCTTTTATTTGGTCAGGTTTTCCTGTTGGTTCAGAATTTACTGCAAGCTCGAGGCCCTGCAGCCAAGGTCTGTACCAAGCTCCTGAGCTACCTTGGCAAAGGAGAGCTTTGCCCCTTCTCCAAAATGAGTTTCACAGAACCTGGGGTGGCTCTGACTCCAGTGAGACCCAGCTTGAGCTGAGCAGTGACTCAGAGAGGCTGATCACAATCTCCCCATCACTCAGTGCTGGTTTTGTGTCTTCCTGCTTCCCACTTCAGGAATTTCCCCAAGGCCCCCAGCATTCCAACTCCCTCGTCACAAAAAGCAAATCATCCCTTCTGATTTCCTCTTCTAACCTGCCTGGATTATTTCCTGGGCATGTCCAGGACAACAGGCCAGAAAGTGAGGCAAGAAAAAAGCAGTGAGTGAGAGAGGCTACAAGAGGAATTCCCAGGAGGATCAGGGGCCTGGTGAAACACAACCACCAGCAGAGATTCAAGGTCTTCCATCACAAGTGAAAAGGGAAAATTATCAGCTGGCTGGGCTCAAAACAAAGACAAGACTGTGTTTTTCCAAACAATGTCGCTGCATCAGGAAATCCATGGCTACAGAAAATGGGAATGTTTACATGGATTGATCTCCATTGCAGTTTAAAGGGAAATCAAACTAATTAATGGCAGAAAGAACTGGATCCCACCCCTAGATGACAAAACCTGCACAGCTGGGATGCAGCTTCCTTCTCTCTCACATCATTCCATCATTGCTGCTCCCAGCCCTGCTGGGGACACAGGACAATGCCTGGCCTGGGCACAGGGATTGTCCTCCCTGGAGCTGCACTGCCAGAGAGGAATTACAGCTTCTTCCCAGCGAGCTGCTCCTCTGCTGCCCTGCTTTTAGGGACCCTCTCTGCAGACAGACTTGAAGAATTGTACTGGTTAATGGAATGGATTTTGGCATTAGTGGAAAATATAAGCCCTCAATATCAAATATTAAATTATTCCTGATTAATTCTTTTATGGGCTCGGACTTGCAACTGATTTAATACTCCTGGATAATTACTTCTGTTATAACTGTGCCTTTGATTTTTAATTAACCATACAAAGTTTCTCATTCAAATCTAATATTACCTTTGTTAACAATGTCAACTCTCTGTTTAGGGATTCTGCTCACATTAAACTCTATGCTGAGAAATTAAAATCTGCTTTTCCACAACTGTGTGAACAGATTCTGTACGAGCCTTATTTATTCTACATAATTATCTAGGAAAATACTGTTTCTGGTATCCTGAGCACTGCTGTCTGCCAAGTACCCCCGTTCCTTACAGCACTGCTCTCTCCTCCCCTCATCCCAGAATCCCAGGCTGGTTTGGCTTGGAAGGGGCCCCAAATTCACCCCCTGCCATGGGCAGGGACCCCTCCCACTATCCCAGGCTGCACAAAAAGTCAAAGCACAACATTTTCAAACCTGGGCGCCTTTACTCACCTAAATTCTTCTTTACAGATGTAATTAAGTGAATTTACTCCATTAAAATCCAATAAAAGTGAGCTGCCTGGGAATTGCCTGCTGAGCAATTCCAGTGATCCTTGAAATTCAGACTCTGGGTTTGGGTGTCACACTTGAACCATTCACATCAGAATCTGGTCCTTGCTTTGAGAATGCCCTTTGTAATTCCTCGTAATTACATTCCCATTTAGCCATGGAGAGAGGTTTGTGTCAGTCTTTTTGGCAGGTCCATGTGTGGGCTCAGAAAGAGACACAACCTCCAGGTAGTGCCTGGCTTAATGGAGGTGATTGGCAAAGCTCCCATAAGCAAATTAAACAGTTTGTTTTTGCTCTATCTAATGTTTTTACAAAGGTTATTCTTAGAGTATTTGGCACTGGCCTGTTTGACCTGTCAGCTCAATGCAGCTGTGCAGAGCAAATCAAACTGCAAGCTCATCTCTTGTGGTTGTTGCATCAGCTCTCCCTCCTTTGGGAGCTTTTCCATCCTCCTCGTTAAACCCTTCAGAAGAGCAGCTTTTCACTGAAGGCCTTCTCCCCTTCTTCTATTAAATACCTTTGGTTTTAGGGAGGACAAATTCAGACTTTTGTAATCCAAGTCACATCCTGGCATTTCTCAGTCCATTTTGCTGTTTGTGACCCCTGCCCTCTCAGAGATGAGGTTCAGAACAAGTTTAAGGAATAGGGCAGCAATTACCAAAGGACTCGGAGAGGAAGGAGAGCTGACCTCGACACTGACTCCTGCTCCAGCCTCAAACACCCTGAAAGGGCTGGAGAACAGCTCTGAGCCCTGACTAAGCTTCTCTGTGCTTAACAAAAGATCAGAATCCTCCAGCCTGCAGGGCACTGGACAGCTGTAATGCAATTCACTCACTACTGTGATGAGGAACATATAAAAAATATAAATATATATGTATTAGATATACATATAAATTAAATATAAATATATATGTATTAAAAACTAAGTATGTGAGTGCTGCTGATTGTCAATTCTCACAAATGCTAAAGGATTTCTGAGAACCTACAAAGATCTGGCAGAATTTCTAGATATTTTAAAGCTTTCAACTATTTTCCATTAGGATTCTCAGCGGAGTTCAACTGAGAATCAAAAGCTTTGCAGAGAGACATGAAAAATGCAAAGACAGGAATGATGTGCTGCTGCTGCAGCTCCCCTGGCAGGAACCCCAAGGAACTGAGCTCAGGAACATCAGGGCTGTGCCCTGACTCTGCCCAGCCACAGGGTCACACCTGCCTGCATCCCAGAGCACAGGAGGAGAAAAGCTCATTCCATGGCTCACACCAAGAAAATGGAGTCTAAGAAAATAATTATCTTGTGCTTGAGGAAATATGGAAATGACCATGAGCTGCTGCATTTAACAGACTTTTTGAAATGAAATTATTTGTATTCAACCATGTGCAAAACCAATGATCATTTTTGGTTTTGATCAGCTCAACCTGTTCTTTGGGGAAATTAATTTGATGCTCTGGGTATAAACACTCTTTCAAAATGCTCACCATGAAGCAATGTTTTCCTCCTGCTCTCCTCAGCACCAAAGCAATTTTCAAAGCATTCCCATTGATAACACAAAGCAGACGAACCATTTCACGAGGAGGAGCAGAAATTGCAATCAGAGAGGTAATACACAATTTAATCCATATTCATCAGCAGGCCACACGTGGCTGGTGAGGCAGAGCAGGCATTTCTGGCTGCTGGAGCACAGCTTCAGGCCCAGGTGCTCTGCTCAGCCCCTGCCCTGGCCACAGCAAACACACAGAGCGGTGTCAGGAGCTCGTGGCAATGAGCTGAGAACATCCAGAGCTCATTAAATACCAGGGAAAAGCATTTGGAGTCTCCTCACACTGGTGACAGCTCTGGGCCAGCTCCAGGGCAGCACATCCGAGCTCCTCACAGGCAGAGCTGCTCAAAGCAGCCCTGGATGGAGGGATGAAACCCCTGTGACTGAGCCAAGAAGATGTGAATCCTGCTGGGAAAAGGAGAAATGAGAGCCAAGCTGGGAGGGAGGGAGGGAGGGAGCCCTGACCCTGCAGAAGCTGCAGCAGCATCAGAGCCTCGTGTTGGGGCTGTGGAGCAGGAACACCAGAGGAACCAAACCTGGCTGCCCCAGCCCCTCTGCCACCCCCAGCTCCCCTGGGTCCTGCTGAGCCCACAGACACTCAACAACATTGGGGGTCCCTTTTGTGCTGGGGCAGCTGAAATGGCTCAGCTCGGGGTCTGCTGAGTGCTGAGCCATCAGCCAGGACGGGGTGGGCACTCCTGACCTAAAGCTTTACCTGGAGAACTGGGAAGGACACCTGGGAACTGAGGTGCTCTCTCCAGTGCTCACCAGCCCAGCACGTGTCCCTCTCCCAGCACCTTCCAGCTGAAGGGGCTGAGGTGGGAGCAGGGAAAAGGGGCCAGGCCATGTCTGTCCATCTCTGATCTTCTGCTTTCCCCAACCAGCACAGAACCTTCATTTCCTTCCCAGCTGGTCTTTAATGCCCAGAATTATCAATATCAATATCCTCATTCATTTTCTTTCAGTTCCTTCTGTAATTGCTTGGGGATAGTAAATGCTGCCAGTATTGGGGTCATTATTAACCCCAGGCAAAATGTGCATTGAAGAGCACAAGCCTTGATTCCTGCCTTGTTACCATAGTTACACCTGGCCAAGAGGTGACACCTGAACTCTGCCTTCAGGCTCTAAGTAAGTGATGAAGAACTGAAGAATCTCAGAAAATGAAATGACAGCGTTTGAAGAAGAAAAGGTCAAGCACACTCATGGGAAAATCTTAAAAATTTACACTCACACTATTAATTTCCATAAACAACTTGTTATCACCCTGCCTACTCAGATCTGATGAGATTATTCTTGCCAGCTCTTGATCGTGATACTGTGCAAGTGCATATTGAAAAGTTCTGCCTTTGATCACGGGGAGCACAGCTATCACAGATAATGTACACACTGCATGCCTGCTAATCTTATTCTGATTTTTCCTGGGAAGTGAGCAGTTCTGAAACATGCATCTCACATCAGGAAACTTCCACCATCGCAGAAAAAGCAGAAAACAGGCGTTAATCAATTTTAAATCTGACAAATGCTTAATACCAATACTTATACCCCCAGATTTCTCCATCTGTCAAAATATTTCAGCAATTCCAGCAGTTACAGATGTGTAACCGCTGGGCCTGAAGACAAAGTTACTGCTGAAAGGGAGCAGTGCTGTGCTAATGCACCCCAAGGGAGTTTTAATTCCCCTCTCTGCTGAGGTGGGAGCACAGCTCTGCAAACCCCGGGCTCGCAGGGAAAGCCAACTCATTCCCTTCTTTCACTGGAGTGACACTAAAGCCCCAGGGATGTTTCAGTGACAGGACACACCACATCCATGCTGGGAATGTTTACAGCTCCCAGAGAAGGTGCTGAGGTTGGCAAAGGCTTTTTCCCCTCTGTGTTCCACAGCTGGATTAAGGGAGCTGAAGCACATCAGAAAGAGGGATTCAGCTCAGGCTGAGCCCAGGGTCTGTCACCACTCTCCTTGAGGTGTGACATATGTCACTTCACTGTTGTCACACAGCGTTCCATGCTAGGCTAGATGTGAAGTTTTGAAAAAAAAAGGAACTTTGTAATCATACATGTCATGTCAGATTTATTCCTAGCAGGGAGATGACCAGCCTCTGAAAGAAAGACTCAAAGTCATTGTTCACACAGACACACCCGGCTTCTTCTGTGCTTGAAGGATAGTTTATTGTTGTTTTGGGGGGCTGTTTTCATTAGAGTTAAATAAACCCAAATAATGTATCAGAAAATTGTGAACCTTTTCACCTAGTGTTACCCTTCCTTTAGATGTTCAAAGTTCCTCTGCCTGCTTTCCTCCACACCAACCACGCTCCTGGGTGTCCCAGTATCTCAGTCTCTGGGTTTAGAATTTTAACATTGAAAAAGCAGAGCAGGAGGAGTTTCCTGCAGTCCCAGATAAATGAGGCTGGCAGCCATGTGGCCCCAGTGATTTCAGAGTTCTCCCTGTGCACTGGAGGATGTCAGATCTGCATCCCAGGAAGTTTGTCTATCCTACAAAGTCTGTATTCTGCACAGATCCACGTCCCATGATAAAGCAGATCTGTTACAACACATCTTGCAGGGCAGACATGGGTGCCATGAATCTGAAAAGCCAACCTGTCAATCCAGAGGCAGCGAGCTCATTTTCCTGAACAGCTTTCAAGGACATTTACCATAAATCTGTGAAAGAAGAGCTACTTACAGGTCTGGGATTTATAGAAAGTGCTGCCTATTTGTGCTCTGTCTTCTGTCAATAGCATTAAGATTTGCAGTTTGCACTGAATTATCCAATGACCTAAATCCTAGCAAGCTATCAAAATCTGTTTCCCAGATAAAGCCATGCTGGGGTTTGATACATTTATCAGTGCCAGACACACAGCACTGCTTACAAGCACAGCAATTCCTCAAGTCTTCCTCAGCAGCAGACAAAAGGGAGGTACAAATGAATTACAACCTATCCACTCCAATGGTTTAAAATAATTATCACCCATTGGAAACAAAGTAATACAATTCCTGCCTCCTTATTTCACACAAACTCCTGCCTGTAATGAGGCACTGTTTATTTATGTAATGTAAAGCATCCAAATCTTATGCTGACAGCTCCAGAATGATTTATTGTTCTTCCATTATGCTAAATACTTGGGCTAGATCATGCCTCATTATCCAAAACCTAATCCATTGAGCAGGAGGGGGTGTGGGAGAGGCAGGGCTGTGCTGAGTGTCACTGGGGCTTTGTGGTGACAGGGACCCCACATCAGGCCTGCAGGATGTGACAGGGAAACTTCTCTGTCCTCACCTCTCTCCAGCACCACGGGGATCTT
>NC_031784.1:810536-824064 GCF_001522545.3 Parus major | reverse complement strand
ACATTGATAAACATTGATAAACATTGATAAACATTGATAAACATTGGCTCTGCTCCCATTCCTGAGGCCTTGGCTCGTGCCTGCACATTGCACCCCCAGAGCCAGGGCTGTAACAAGGTCAGCAAATGGGTAAAGGGGTTCTGAGCAGAGGAAAGTGTCCTTACAGTGGGAAAGAGATGAATAAACTGGAGCCTGGCCTTTGGATATGAGATTTCATCAGCCCTCTGCCTTGTGCACTGAGGGCAGCAGGAGCTGGGGAGGCTGAATTCCCGGCTGGGAGCGTGAGTGAATTCCCAGATTCCCTTCCTGGGGTTCCCAGGGTGCAGGGAGAGGATTCCTGGGAATCCCAGGGTGCAGGGAGAGGATTCCTGGGGTTCCCAGAGCACAGGGAGAGGATTCCTGGGAACCCCAGAGTGCAGGGAGAGGATTCCTGGGAACCCCAGAGCACAGGGAGAGGATGCTGAGGGAACCCCAGAGCACAGGGAGAGGATGCTGAGGGAACCCCAGAGCACAGGGAGAGGATTCCTGGGAACCCCAGAGCACAGGGAGAGGATTCCTGGGAACCCCAGGGTGCAGGGAGAGGATGCTGAGGGAACCCCAGAGCACAGGGAGAGGATGCTGAGGGAACCCCAGAGCACAGGGAGAGGATGCTGAGGGAGTGCTGCCTGCATCCATGGGGCCCTGGAGCTGGCAGCCAGGATCAGCAGGGCAGGGCAGGGCTCACCTGCTCTGGTTTCACAAACCACGGGCAGGGCAGCTCAGGCTCCTGGGATGCACAAACATTCTGGTGTCCCCTGTCAGTGCTGCTCTCATCTCCTTGAGTCAGGAGAAAACCTTTATTAATGGGATCAGAGACAGAGGAAAAACCTCCCAGCTGACGTGGCAGCACAAACTGTAGTGAGATAGATCCCTCCTGGCTCTGGCTGCCAGGTAATGCAGGAATTATGGTTTGTATCCAACTGCAGATTAAATGAGCTGTCTAAAACCACTGTGACCCTGCATGTTTACTGGGAAAAAAAGAAAAATCTAAAACTTCAGCTTGAAAGACTGCTTCAAAATAATGAATCTTCTTGAAAGCACTAGGCAGAGCTTTAGTGTCCAAAGGTAATACTTTAATACTTTTCTTTTGATTCTTATTGTCTCCTGGTCTTTGGTTGGTTTTGGTTTTTGGTTTTTTCCCTAATAGGTAAATAAAATGCAATTTTATATTAATACTGCTCTGAAATGATGCAAGACACCCATGATGTACACTAATAATTCACAGCATCAGAGAACAGAAAGACTGAGGCTATGTGGCTTTTGTAAGAAATGAGTTTTGGCTCCTGGTTAGTAAATGTTGCTACAGACTCCCTGTTTCCCTCTGCTCCTCCCCATAGTTAATCTACCCCTGATTGCTGCAATGCTCCCTATAGACAGACAAATTGTTTGGGTGAACTTACAGCATTTACATTCGTTTTTCATTTGTGACTGTTTCAATTAGCAATGTCATCTATTTCTGAAAGCTTTTGCTTTTAAATAATTAGGGTTTGCCCAAGAGGTTAGCACAAAAAAAGTGTTTGAAATGCTAATCCACCACCTCAGACAAAACTGTTCCAGCAAATTTAAAATCCTGTTGCTTCTTAAATATATTGTAAAATACAATAGTGTCCACAGCAGGCTGATAACCTCTGTGCAGCACAAAGGAGGGGACCAAGGTGTCACACGAGATGGGTATGAAATGGAAATGCTGACAGGCCCTGAAATAAGCTGGGATTGGGGACAGGGATTTAATGAGCACAATAATGGGCAGGTGGGCTGAGTGTTCCTGCCGAGATCAGACCCTGGGCAGGAGAATGTGCCCTTGGAAGCTGCTTCTGCACAAAATCTGTACACAGGACCCGGCTGGGAATTACAGACCAAAAATGGCTTTTCATGTTCCCTTTGTCAGCCAGGCCTTTCACAGCCTTGTCACCAACACACACACACACACACACACATATATATATATATATATTTCTATTTCATGCCAGAGCATTTGGATTTCCTTTGGAACATATTTCTTTTTCTAACTACATTCAAATCCAGAAAAGAGGAAGAAATCTGTTCCTTTGGTGCAAACCACTCCTTATCTCTGGATTTAGTGCTTTTGCTCTTTTTCTTCTTAAATTTGATACACTTGGACCTAAACCATTAACCCACATGCTCAGCCTAAAGATCTGGAAACCCTGAAAATGTGCAGCAAGGAGGGAGCTGTGCCAGAGCCTCACTCTGTGCCACACACCCAGTGCCCACCGTGCCTTTGGCCAAAATGCAATGCAGAAGTTTCAGTTTCTGCCTCGCTGACTGGGATGGCAGCAGGGCTGTGGCTTTACCCCTCCCAGCTCCCAAAAAGCCACCACCGTGTGCAGGTGCCACTGGAAAGGCTGGGCTGGGGAGCAGATGGAGACAGCAGTGCCTGGGAGCTTTCCCTGCTCCTCAACCTTCCACACAGTGAAAGCAGCCAGGGAGATTTCATCTCCCCCAGAGCACAGGGTTTGGTACCTGGGCCTCGGGGAACAGGCTTGAAAACAGGCAGAGCAGGAGAAGTTTATCACTAAGAGCTCCTTTCTGCATTCAGGATAGATCTGTGATTGTTATTTTCCCACCCTAGAGACAGGTGATGGATGGAAACTACTCCTGAATTCAAAGCCATGTTGGAATTTCACTCTGAATACTGCAGGATCTAGTGGCAGACTCTGCTCTTGGGTACCTAAAAAATGCCAAAGCCCCAAATTGCCTTTTTTCCCAAGGAGCAAGAGCCTTTCCTTCGGTGGGGGAGCTCTGGGAGACCCAGCCCTGGGGAAGGTGAGCACTCAGGACCCTGCCTCACCCTCCTCACAGCTAAAACTGCTGAGCTTTTCACTGTGGAAGCATCCAGCCTCTTTTAAAGGCATGTTTTGCTAGAGGAGCAGTCTATTCTGCTGTCATAATACACAACTATTTGGGTTTATCTCCCTCTGCACACCTGGCACGCCTTCATCATATCCCACTTATTTTTACAGTGTTCCAACAGAGGTTACTGCTATAAAAAGTGCTCCCAATAGAGAGTAAAGCAAAACTACAATCACAACACTGTCTCTCTTCATCACTGGGGTTATTATTGTTTCAATTCTGGATGTCTGTCCATGGGGGGATGCGTAAGAACTGAAAAACAAGAGCAGAACACTTGACTTCCACACACATTTAAGGGTCAGGTTGCTGCTTTTGCAACCAGAACAGAAAAATCAGGCGTCAAGGAGCCACTTTGGAGAAGAGGGAGATTTCAGGGGTGTGCTGGCCACTCTGGTGTGGGAGGGGGCTCCTGGGTGGGCTCTCCTTGCAGCACCACTGGGGGAACAGTGAACCCTGGGGTGAGCTGAAGCACAGCAGCAGCAGCAGAGTCACTGCCAGAAAAACTCTGTGACAGCGACTCAAGAGAGGTAAATCTGTATTTACAGCATCTCCCAGAGCAGGGAACAGGTCCTACCCAACAAAGGGAGGAAAAAAGGTGGTGTTGGGGAGCCCAGAGAGGAGTACAAGCAGCAGCTTTAGGATGAAAGGAAAATACAAACTAAATGTGGAGAACTGTGTAATAACAAACACCTGACTAAAATCCCAGTGAGAGCACAAAGCTCCCACTTGTCTCACTCATGTCAGCATGGACCAGACATTTAAAAGCATACAGAATAATAAAAATCACTGAAGGCTCTGCCCCACTGCCTGCATTTCTGAAATGGTTTTCTTTACAGGCTTCTAAGACACTAAAATATGCCCCAAAATGTATTGCTAAAAGTTCTGCAATTGTGCTCCAGGGATGCAACACCTGTGGTCAACATTTCCCAGGCCTGAAAACTTCACCAGAATTGTGCAGCTTTAGCCCTTGAGGACAAGCTGTGGGAACAAAGCCCACCCAATAAAGTTTTCCTGGCCACTCACACATGAAAGGAAGCAAACCTTGGTGAGTCCAGGAGCAGCAGCTGCTGGGAGCTGCTCTTTGCTCTCTCCCTTTGGCCAAGGGCACACCTGGAAATCAGAGCCCGTTTATCAAACACCCCCAAAGTGACTTCACTTTATCCTCTGTCCTCACATCATTTCACTGCATTGCAAGTTAACTGTGTTCATGTATCTTGAATTAATTTCCTTGGTGTTAAAGTGCAAACTGGGCTAATAAAAGTGACACATTGACTTTTTCTGGAGAATGATGTTCAGCTTACGCAGAATGGCAGCATAAATGAAAATTAGCCTCAAGACAATGTTAATTACATTTTATCCATTAGTAGGAGGGTAATTGAGCCACTCATTTTCACTGCAAAGAAAACCCTTCTGGCTTCATAAAGGGAAACTATGTGTTTAATGTGCAAATTAAAGTCTAACAATGGAAAACTCCACGACAGAAAGAAAACCAAAATGCAGGTAATGTATATCTGTATTATATTGCAATGACCATCCTGGACACAATCCATGTCACTGCCCTCTTGCTGAGCTGAGAGAGACTTCAAAATGCATGACAGAACCCAGTAATCTGAAGAATCAGCCAGGAATTACTGATATGAACACGAAATACCCTGGAAGACTTGATTTAGCCAAGAAAACATTACCCACATTGCAGACAGTGCAATTAGAACTAATCCTGCCCATAAATAACACTTGCAGAAAATGGTCCTTGCTGATTTGCAAACCTTCCCACTCGTTTCTATTCGATCTCAGCGTGGTGAAGAAATGACATTTGTTTATTCTTAGCCAGAAAATGCCCCCAGAGGACTGAAGGCATCTGGATACATCTGAGGCATCCCTGGAAATCAGGGAGCACATTCTCTTTCAGGACCTGTATCAACAGGTGTCCTGACATCTGTAGGCAGCTCCCTTCATCACTGCAGTTCTGAGAAACACAGGATACATTAATAAAAGCACATTTTGTTCTCTGGACTGCTGGAAACACCTTGCTGTACCTTTTTTATCTATATTCCATGATATTCCATTGCCTTTGGACCTTCCATGGCTAAATAGCAAGATTTGCAGCTCTGGATATAAAGCTGCCATAGGAAATTCTTATTTCTCTCACCTACAGGCTCTAACTTCTTTTCTGCATGCATGTTATCTAGCCTGGACCTCAGTCCATTGAGGTGAAACACTTCTGCCTGGGATTTTCTAAAAGAAGGGCTCTGAAGCTGCTGAGTTTGGTGAGATGCAGAAAGATTGGAGTAACGTGTCTGGAGGAGAGCTGCAGATAAAATTATCACAACTGCTGGCAGGGGAAGCCCCTGCAGCTCCTCAGGCTGTAAGCACTGCCTGTCAGGGGATCTGACAACACACAGGACACAGCATTTCAGTGGCAAACACAGCACACCAGCCAAAATTCCCTCAGCTGGACACCCTTGGTACAGCCTGGGCAGAATCTGTGAGATGCTGAGGGGAAATATGAGATAAATCAGTTGTTCAAGGAGCTCATGATCAGCTTGGCATCTCCTCTCCTGTCTCTAAGGGCACTAAATTAGGGAAGTGCCCCCAGAGCTGGGCTGCTGAAAGCTGCTTGTGCACAAATCCCACAAGGAAATCCCACGAGTACCAAACCATCACTTCCATCAGACAAATAAAGTGTAGGTAGAACAAGATTTAGTGCAGATAATATTGTGGATTATCTGCCCACTGGGCTCAATGGAATCCAGATCAGACCCCTGAACTTCCTGACCCCAGGAGCATCTGGGCAGAGTTAAAGAGAATTCAGAATTCCTGGCTTCTACAAAAGCCAAAAATACATTCCCTTATTCAAAAATAATAATTTAAAAATCAACCTTTATCATAATATTACCACGAGCATTGAAAAGGATTATCTTATTACAAAACTGAAATGACTTAAATTTACCCTCATTATTGTTTCCCAGGGAAAAAAAGAGGCTTTTTTAATTTCATTGTGGATGAAGCTGCTATTTGCATTTAAATGAAGACATCTGAAGAAGAGGAGCTAGAAAGTTGCTTGGTTTTTTTTTTCCTTTTAGAATGAGATTTCATTTCAGTATTCTATAATGCAAACCCAACTCCACTTTCTGCTTCATTAAATAGTCTGTCACAAGCTGCTTTCCAAAAAATTGTCATGGAGAGTGAGATCCTCTGATTATTCCCAGCTGAGGCTTTGTAATGATGGCAACAAGACAGTGTTGGTATCCCCTGAATACCTGACTCCAACAAATAAATGAGCTATTTCCATACTTGCTGTACAGCATGGATTTTTTATTTATTTCTTTTTTTTGATTGACTTATCATAATTAACACAAACAATCTTCTTTCTTAATGCTCTGCTAGAAGAGCCTTGTATGGATGGAGCTTGGCTTACAGGTTATCCCAACATGAACACCCTGAGGAGCAGGTGGGCACACAAACATCCATCCCATGCTGAAGATTTGATTGTGGAAAACAGGCAGAGCTCCCAGCACTGACACCTGTAGGAAATGCCCATTTTCCTAAAGGGAGAGGGAGATTCCATGGGATGGGACTTTGTCCTGCATTAAATCCCACACCAAGGGACATTTGGCTTCTAAACTGGCTTCAGATGTGGAGGAAAAGCAGAGCCCAGAGCTGCCAGGTAAATTCTGTGTTAGCCACAGCAGGCAAAGGCAAAGCCAAGGCAATTCCAGCTGAATTCCATCCCTGGCCAAGCTGAGAGCAGAGCTCAGCTGTGCCAAGAGCACACACCACACAAATGGGCAAAGCTCAGGTCAAAAGAAAACTTCACCAGTGGGCAGAAAAGAAGAAAGCAAAGCAAAGGCTGTTTTTATGAGTCAGCCTGGATGGGCAAAGGTAGAAATTCAACAGAAGTATTAAAATATTAGCCAAAACCAGGATGGAAAACATCCTTCACAACCCTCTCTGTCCTGGGGAAGGCCTCTGCTCTCACCACTGGCAGTCAGTGGCTTTAAAAATAAAATCAATCTCTCTTAGTCTAGCCAGGCTCCAGCTGATTGGTTTTGCTCAAATACCAGGCTATTTCTCATTACTGATTGGTATTTAATTTGCAGATCCTCTGCTCAACAAAGATAAAAGGTCGATGCTCAAATTAACATATGGAACTCTTCTTTATTGTTACAGATTTTAGGCAGATGATCTGTGCTCCATGTCTGTGCTCTGTGAAAGTTCATTCACTTGGAACTACACACGGCACAGTTTCTGAACTGTTGTATCAGCCAAATACACGGTGAATAACATAAAAAATTGTATTTTATTATGGTATACTCATTTAATTGATTTTCAAGAATAATCATTTTAAACTAAGCAGTAAATGGTCTCAAGAAAACTCATTTTAGTGCAGCAATGCAGGAATGCTTCGGTTAGTTAAACCAAGGGAAAACAAAAACCTGCAGGAAGCTGCAGAAAAGAAAGGAAAATCTAAGGATGAAATTCTTCTATCCAGTGTATTCATGCACAGCCTACCAACGGCAGTGGAAATTCACTGTGCATGTTCAGGGACAGAATTTGGTCCAAAGGGATAAAACTCCAAAGGATGCTGAGTTTCCCCTGTCAGGACAGAGCAGGATCTGCACTGCCACCCTGCCAGGGACTGCACAGAGCTCTGCCTGCTCCCCTCCACCCCCAGCCACCCTCACCTCTGATTTATCAAATAAAGGTGCACAGAGAGAGACTGAAGCTGTCAGGATGTTTGCAGGTCACAGTTGGTGCCCTCTGGAGCCCCCAGTGTGTGCACTCCCTGGGCTGAGCCCTGCCCATCACACCCAGCCACAGATAACTGAAATGATGCTTTAATAGTGTTGATAGCTATGGAAACCATATCATCTTATGGATTCTGCACTTCATGTTTTGTCTAAAAATAAGATTACTGGTCAAAAGAAGCATTAGAGAAACAGAGGTTTTCATATTCAGAGCAATGCTAGAGTTTGAGGAAACATAAACTGGGAAATCTGGAATAAACAATTGGAATATATAACACATATATCTGAATATGTAAGTCACTTTGTCAGATTGACAGGAAAAAAAAAGACATTCCAGTGATCTGGGAAATGAAGCTCCTCTCTGGAGTTTAGAATTAAAGACTGGTAAAAAACCCCTACCACTTAATTCCTGTCCCCCCAGTGCTCATTCAAACTGATCCCAACCAGGTGGGGGTTCCAGGGCCACCCCAAGGTGCTGCTGCAGGAACCTCGTCCCACCAGGCTGAGAACCACTGCCAGCACTGACAGCAGAACTGGGGCTGGTGACAGCAATTCCATGTGCAGCAGGATCTGCTCTGCTACTGAAAATACACATGGCAACCCACATTCTTAAGAAAATGAGAAGAAATAGGCTACAAATCAATAGTAATATGCAGAAGCTGAGATATTTAGCTTGCCTCTTTGCTGAGGTAAGAGCAGTAAAACTCAATCTCCTGTGGGTGTATCAAAGCCTGCACTGGAGAACAGAGAATCTGCATTTCACCAACAGTGCCCCAGCCCTGCCTCTGCTGGGCAATCACACACACAGCTACAAGAGATAACTCAAATGTACAGAGGGATGAGTTTCTTTTTATTCCCTTTTCTCTAAATACACCTGCATTAAACTAACAGGTGACAAATGCCTTTCTTTCCTTGGCCCTCCCTTTCCCCTTTACATGTGATCCAAAAGGAAATCTTCCACAAGCCAAGGTTGCATTAAAGGTTTTGTGCTTTGCAGACATTCAGGGAAATATTAAATCCTGCTGGTTTAGTCCTAGAAAGAGTAAATAAAACAGCAAATCTACAGACACCTTCGAAGCTCAGTTCATGTTTTCCTATGGAAGGCCCCTAGCAAGAAACAATATAAATGACACTCCCACATGAAGAAAAACAACCAACTTCAACCTTTTACAATCATTTTGAGATCACCTGATGATCTTTTCCTACACTTCTGCACCGATATCCAGGGCAGAAGTAGGGCATCAGGCTGTTCTCATGAACACCTCTGAAATGGGAATGGTTCTGTCTCAAGTGGTTCCAAAAGCCAGCTGATGATGTGCCCGTGAGCCTGCTCAGGAACAGCCACTCAATCAGCCTGTGACTCACAGCTCTTCCACTGATACCTTTATTAATAAGCTTATTTTCATTTCTTTCCAGAGAATTCTCAAAATCAATCCTTTTGTCAAATGCCTTGTGAACAGAGTACACGAGGGCAGCTGCAAGTGATTCCTGCAGTGATAAAGAATTGTGGTCACATAGGCCTGGGCACCTCTTCTGCCATAAATAATTCCATTTGCTCAGTGGGGAGGACTTCTCCAACAAATATGAGCTGTTTATGCAAGCAAGGTGGGAAAGGTTCACTTTGCCTTTCTCTCCTGAGCTCCAAGCAAAAGGCAGAGAACAGATGTGGAAAGAGAATCAGACCAGAAAGGAACAAAACAAAAGCTGCTCTTTGGCCACAGAGGGATCAGTCTTTCTTTAAATAAAACCAATCAGAGCCCATTAACAGAGTTTTCTCTCACTGCCTTCAGGCCACAGGGACAGGAAAAATGCTTGCTTTGGGTGCAGCTGGACTAACACTTGTTTTCCACAGGGGTTTTTCATAGGCTGACATTTGAAGTTATTTGTCAAATGCCTGCAGTGAAACATCAAACCACAGCCCAAAGCAAAGCTGCTGGTGTCAAACCCCTTGCATGGCTCTGGGGTCACCAGCCTGCTCTAAGCAAGCTCCAGATGTTCCCCAGAAATCACAGAAAGCTCCTTCCACCAACATCCAGCAGGAAATCAGGGACAGGTTTGGAAGTGTTGATGGGAAAGAGGAATGTGAAGTGACTGCAGGCCCTCCCACAGCGGGGATGGGGAGCCAGGGTGAGCAGTCCCAGGCTGGAGATAAATTCAACATTACACTCTAAGTTCCTCCCAGCACTTATGCAATTCTTCTTCCATGCTTCTTAGCACTAAGACTTTTTAAAACAGGAAATAAGTTAAACGCTTTCTTGGAGCTATTTGTTCACGAAGTAGCTCTTGATTGAATCCATTTAAGATAAAAAAGAAAGAATGAGAGGAGATAAGAGTCCAGTGGCAGGTATTTCTAAATGTCACCTGTTAACAGAACACACTGCAGCTGCTGCTGCATTCCCACCCTTCCTTTTCCTTCCTAGCACCCCACGGCCTTTCTGTGCACCAGTTACCATCACTAAAGGAATTTTACAGCTACACATTTTCTAGTGGAAGTAGTGACTTTTGAAAGGGCATGACTGGGCATCCCTCCCTCTGTCAGATAAAAGTGACCTTGAAGGTGTTCACAGGTGTAGGGCAAAGACTGAAGTGTGATGAAATTCCATCCAGGGGAAGGCTGGAGAAGCTTCCCAGCAGAGGGCACTGGGAAGACAGGTATGAAGTTAAGACAATTAGTGTGTTGGCTTTATCAGAGTATCCAAATTCTTCTCCCATTTTCAGCCTCTGTGAAATTCCTACTGGAGCTGTTTTATTTGAGTAAAACCTGCACTGCTTCAGGAGAGGAGCCAGCCCCCCATGGTGTCCTGACACGAGTGAGGAGGGGCAGGTTCAGAAGGGTCAGCTGGGTTTAAATTCCCTTTCTTGTGCCAAAATGACTCAGGCACATGTAGAAACCAGTGTGAGAGGAGGAATTACAAATCCCTTCTCCTGACTGTACCTAATGTTCCCAAGATGTGTTTCCATATCAGTGCTTTCCTCTGCCATGTTTGAAGTTATGTAATTGGTCTTGTCTAGAACCTGTGACAACCAAACTGTCAGGCAGTTTCTCAGAGACAGCAAATGCTTTTTTTACACCATGAAATCCCCACTTGCAATCTGGGTTTTAAATGTCATAGCATTGTTATGGCTACATATAAACACCCTGGGTATTTCAAGAATAAATTTGTTGTTGCTTTTCTAAGACTGTCCAGGGTGGGGATTAGGATGTAGAGACCTGCACATCCCTCAGCCAGACACGCTGCTCAACAGCAGGAAAAGTAACAAAACAATCCCAGAGCAGCTCCACCAGCACAGCTCTGTGTTTGTACAGCCAAAATGCTTTTTAGTGACCGAGCTGCCTCCTCACCTGGGGAACAGCACAGGGAGCTTCCCCTGCTCAATCTGCAAACACTCACAGCACAAACAGCCCCAGACATTTTCCACACTGTGGTTTACTGACTCGTTGCTAAGCCTTTTTTTCCCCACAAGATTTGTGTTTGCTAACTGCTTTCAGGCAGCAGCAGCAACAATTCTTGCAATTAAAATCTGCACAACAAAGTTCTTACAGGAAGGAGAAGCAAACCATTATTAAAAAGTCACTGAAGTTTAAAGTGCCTCCTCGCTGGCCTCTCCAGAAAGCAACAAGAAATTGTATAAATGTGGAAAGGGCAGAAATAGAAACAAAGACAGGAGCAGAGCAGCAGCACCTGCTGTGCCCTGGGGATGGCCAAGGGCTGACCTGGCTCCCAGGCAGCTCTCCAAGGACAAGGCAGGCCGTGGGCAGCCAGATGTTGCAGAGGTGGCTCTGGCCAGCTGTGGGGGTCACCCAGCAGCCCTGGCTGCACAGAACACCCCAGGGACTGCTGGCAGTGCCAGGGCAGGAGGAGCCTGGCTCTCAGGCTGTGCAGTGCCCCAGGAAGGACTCCAGGGATGGAATTGGGTCAGCTCCCAAGCTCCTGGAGGAGCTCTGGCTTCTGCTCCGTTCAGCCTCTGCTCGTGGCAGGGCAGGGAAAGGTGAGAGAGCTCCAGAGAGGAGCCTCAGTGCCCTGGAAAATGGCCAGGGCAGGAACACCAGCTGCAGATCTTCCTTTACCAGAGAATATTCCGAGTTTCTGCACAGACTGTGTTCTTCACCAATATCCCTGTGCAATGTTAGCAGGGGAAACACAAGAACACCTCCTCTTATCTCACTTTTTGTGGTCTTTTGGACTATGAGAAACCATTAGAGACATGGACAGGGCAGTGAAACCTGCCTCCTCCATCTCCTGAGAGATCCCTGACCATGCTCCCTCCTAGACTGTTAATCTGGATTACTGGGATGTATGGAAGTTAAAGGGAAATATTTTGTACAAGGAAAGGAAATGAAAGGAAAAAGAAAAGGGGAAATTAGAAATGAAGATGTCTGGAACTGGACTTCTGCTTCCTCCTGAAGACCCCTCATGCTACAGAAGCTGAGGGACAAAGCTCAGAATCACTTTAGAATGCCAAAGTCTAAAAAATTTACTTTCTTTCCAATAAGAAATTCATAAAGCATTTGTCAGAGCACAGAACAAAACCCACATCCACAAACTCTAACATTTGACACCAGCTTTTACTGCATCTGCTCAGGCAGGTCCCCCAAGCAGGAGAGCTGTGCTCTCTTGGATGCCAGCTGCACTACAGATCTCTGCTTTTCTGCTCCTCTTTAGCACAAAATGAGATGGATACTTTTACATATTTTTACATATGTTCAGCTTTTTTCCTCTCTGTTTTAAATGTTGAAATGCTTTGTTTTCCCCCTCATGTCTAAGCTTTGCACTTTTTTTAGTGGTTCCTGTTATCACCTTATCAGCCAAGAGCTGTGTACATCTATGAGATCGTACCCAGTTCTGACAAGGAAACTTTACTCTGTTTTCTGATATCTTTTTAAGATCAAAGAGAAAATACACCTGAAAACAACACACCTTCATTCCACTGAAACAAGGAGAATTATTTTTAAATTCAAAGCTGGTTTGCCTCACAAATATTACAACCAGGATTTGGAATTTTTACCCTGAATTACAATGAAAAGTCTCATCACTGTATTGCCTTTCTTTATGAAACTATGTACGTTTCATATTTCTCTATAACTTAACAATTAGTGGGCTCTACAGCCAGATGGAAAGTCCAGCAAGTTATTTTCAAATTGTCAGGACTGATTTTCAGGCCAGGTATAGAGTGCTTTAAATACTGATATTCCCTCTGTTTGGAGCTGATGGGTTTAGGAAATGGAAGTTTAGCATTGCAGGAAAAAGTCACTTTGAACTGTATCTACTGTGTCTCCAGGGGAGTAATTTTGCAGAATCCCACTGCAGGGTAGTGATTCTGTTATTTTGTGATAGAACTACTGGTAAGTGGTATGAAAAAGAACCAGACTTTTTTTATTTAACATTTACATTTCTTATATGCCTATAATTTAGTCTCTTTAAATGTCAAGGTTTTTTAAATGAGCACTTTCACATTTTGATGTTGTTGGGTTTTTTTGTATTCTCCTCACAATTAGAAATGACATCAGTGATTATAAAACAACATTAGGTATTCCAAAATCTCAGCTGTACAGATTTCCTGCTTTACTTTTTCCTCATCCCTTCTTGAAGGTCACAATAAAAAGCCAAACAGATGTGCTGTTACAAAATCTGTTTTCTATTTCCTCTGCATTCTGGAAGCATTAAATTCTGAGATCTCCATTCTGGGTGGTTTGGGTCCATGGCATCTCCCTTTAGGCACATCTGTGCTGCCCCTTATTGCAGGTGAGCAGGACCCTGCTCTGGAGGCCCTGGGTTTGTGCTGCTGCTCCTGACACCACCTGGGAGCACCCAAAATCCCCCTGGTACATCCCCAGGTACATCCCCTGGTACATCCCCAGGTACATCCCC
>NC_031784.1:799365-810198 GCF_001522545.3 Parus major | reverse complement strand
CCCCTGACACATCCCCTGGCAGCACAGAGCCACCATGGTGACCCCAGCCCTGCAGAGCCCAGGGTGCTGGCCAGAGTAGGGGCTTCATTCCCACATTCCCATATTCCCACATTCCCACATTCCCACATTCCCACACTCCCACATTCCCATATTCCCACATTCCCACACTCCCACATTCCCATATTCCCACATTCCCACACTCCCACATTCCCACACTCCCACATTCCCACACTCCCACATTCCCACATTCCCACATTCCCACACTCCCACATTCCCACACTCCCACATTCCCACATTCCCACATTCCCACACTCCCATATTCCCATAGTCCCACATTCTCACGTTCCCAAGCTGTTTTCCATGCTCTCCATGCCCTGTCCCATGGAACTTTCAGGTTCCTGCAGAATTGTCCCCAGAGCTGTCCCTGTGCCCTGTGTCCCTCTGTCCTGTCCCTGTCCCTGTCCCTGTGTCCCTGTGCCCTGTGTCCTATTCCCTGTGTCCCTGTGTCCCTGTGTCCTGTCCCTGTGTCCTGTGTCCTGTCCCTGTGTCCTGTGCTCTATTCCCTGTCCCTGTGTCCCTGTCCCTGTGTCCTGTCCCTGTCCCTGTGTCCCTGTGCCCTGTGTCCTATTCCCTGTGTCCTGTGCCCTATTCCCTGTCCCTGTGCCCTGTGTCCTGTGCCCTATTCCCTGTCCCTGTGTCCCTGTCCCTGTGTCCTGTCCCTGTGCCCTGCCAGGTCCCCCCAGCTCTGGGGATTATCAGCCCCTCACAAGGTGACACACAGCAGCTGGACTGCTCCTGGCTCCTGCTCATCCTCACCCCACTGCCCCTCTGGCTGCAGCCTGCCTCTGAGGGCATCTCACCCAGGAAAGGGAATTCTTAAAACCACTGGCTGGAAGAAGGATGGAAAAGTCAGGGAATAATTCTCTTAATTGACTACTCTTCTTACTACTTGTAATCTAAAGGAAATCTAATTAATTCTACATGAAGAACCACTATTCTGTGGTGAAGTGTAATTCCTGATCTCTGGGGCTTCAGCTTACCAGTTGTCAAATTATCCAATTACACACTTGTTAAAATCCATTTTGGGGAGATTTTCATGGCTTGTAAATAAATAATTTCAAAACCTTAAATCCCCAGAATGAAAAAAAAAAAAAGGAAAGAAAAAAAAAAAGTGAAGCCCCCAGCCCACAAAGGGAACCTCAAAATGAGGAAACACATCTAAAAATAATGTCAAGAAACTGAAAAGAGAGAATCCAGCGTGCTCTGCTCCAGCAGCACCACAGTGGTGATGATCTATTTCAGCTGGGAGAAATCCTCTGCTGCTTTTTCAGCAATGCCTTATTCAAATCACTAATCTGAAGGGAACCAATTAAGGCAGCATCCCCCTCATTAAGGCAAAAGGGAGGAATCCTTTCTGAGCAGGGCAGGGATGGTCACTGTGGCCAGGCCAGGCAGCTCCCAGAGCCTCAGCAGGGCTGGAGCTCTCAGGACACAGCAGGACAAACCACACTGTCCTCATGCCTCAGCTTTTAGCTGCTACAGAGATTCTTTCCTGTCTTTCAGGTCCTGCTCTTGTGTATAACTCCAAACTCCGTGGCTGCTGTTCTCCTGTTTTATCCAGACACAATTCCTCTCCAGGCTGGGGAACCAAGGACACCTCACTGCCCCAGGCCTGAGAGATGGAAACAGGGAATTGAGGGGACAAACTTGGACTGAATGACCTCATTACCTGCAGCTGTAATTGGAGAATTAACCCCTGAAATGTAAATGAACCAAACTTCCAATTGTGTGAAAAACTCGTGAGCATCGTCCAGCTTGGGTGAAACCTCTGGGAGGCTCAGACTGGCCAAGGTGTATCTATTGAATAAATATTTAATAAATTTTAATAAATACCCTCGTTATTCTCCACCTGGTCCAGCCTCTGTCCTGGGGAGCCATCCCAAGGCATCACTCCCAGGCTGTGTGGCAGCAGATGAGAGGGAACACGGGAAATCCTCACCTCAGGGAACATCTGTAGGAAGGGATGTTCCTAAATCAATGCAGATTCTGGATCCTCATGTGCCAAACCCGAGGCACAAGAAAACCTTCTGTGATCTTCTGTATCTCACTGAAAACACCACAGCAGAGTTACAGACTATGGCAGTGCTGGGTAAGGAAATGCTGTGAGTGAAACCAGACACGAAACAAAAGAGGAACAGAAGGCAGTAATCTGCTTTTTATAAACCCAATCTGACTGTATTTCAATGAAAGTAAATAAACACCATCCCTGGTTTGGCTTTTTCTCAACAACAGCAAAGAAAAACCCCTTTTGAAATTTCCTGGAGTCTGATTATCATAAAGATATAAAGGTGTTGGAAAAACAATTCAAATTATTCAAATTCAAATATTTCCAGTGAATACTGGTCATTCTGGGCACTAAGTGTGAGACTTCTCAAGACATCCTGACTTGAAAATCATTCAGAGCACTTTTCTACTGAAAATGAGCTGACTGAAATCATCTCCACAAAAATGATCAAATTACAAAATAATTACAAGATCATCATTCTGAAAATTCTCAATTCACCAACAAATGATTTCTGTTTTAAACTCAGAACATTTGTAATCACAGTGGTTTTACAGCAGTGGGAAAACAGGCCAGCACTTCTAAATCTTGTGTCTGTTTCCATAAAGGAAGAACAAGTTCTGGTGAAACCTGCTTTAAATGGAGATCTGCTGTGTTTTCCTGCTCCTCCCACATTTTGTAGCTGCAGAGCAACACAGAGATTGTCAGGGTGAAGGATTGGGCTTGTCTCAATCCCAGTGTCCAACCAAAGAAAACACATGTAACTCCCAGCTCAGAAAGAACAGCAGCTCTTGGGCAAAGCCATTTTTCTTAGGCTTTAATTTGTAAGAAAATCACCCCTGTGCTTGTTGCTGCTCGTGTGGGGAAGCTCAACCAGCAACAACCTCATGGACATCCCCTTCCCCCAGCCTGTGGGAACAGCAGTGGAAAAGGTCTGGACTGAACAAGATCTGCCTGATGGTTGCCAGGGTTTGGGAATCCAGGGAGCCAAAGGTGTGTGTGGAGCTGCAGTGAACACATTATTCCATCACTGCACGCTCCACACGTGTCTCATTGGGCAGGAAAACACCATTGCTGGGCATTTCAAATGTTAAGGACCCCAGGGTGGTCATTAATTCTGGAAGGAAGAACCCAAAGAACATTTGTTGGATTCTGGGGCGTGCTCCACTGCATTATTCCCTTGTCCTGTGCCACAAACACAGCCTTGCTGTCACACAGCTGTCCCCATGTCCACAGGGCACGGCACGAGCCTGCCACAGCAGGGCCACAGCTCAGGGAACAGCAGCAACAACAGCAAAACCAAACCAAGCCACGTTTCCAGATGGTTCCAGATGGAAAGGAGCCCTGAAGATCAGCCCCAGGGTGAGGATGATCCCTGGTGAGCACAGGCTGGTGGGGACAGCTCTGACACCCCAGGACACTGCCCAGGAGCCTGGCCCAGCACCTGGGGACAGAACTGCCAACCCCACCAGCTCTGGAAAAGCCTCAGTCACTGACATCTACACATGGAACAACCCTGTGATCCAATTAATTCCTGGAGCACCACAGATCCTTCCATGTTAATGAAACACCTTCTTCCATCGGCTGCCTGCAGTCTCCAGGATGTGGAACAGGATCTGATCTGACTCACACAGACTGAGAACAGCTCTGCAATACAAAGCCCTGCCAGGGGAGCTGTCTGAGCACCAGAACCGATCCCCAAGGGAGGATTCTGGACCCAGGCAAAGCTGGGAGAGCCACAGTGGGTGACACGATGTGTTCTCTGCCACAGCAATATTCCAGAAGCACCCTGATACAATAGCCCAGAAATAACCCAGGGAAAATCTGGGGTTTAGTGCTGTCAATACTGACCCTGGAACAGACCACTACTCAGATTTCTGATGATATCAGCTGGGAAGGCACTGTCAACACAGGAGTTTAAACTATTAAATAGAAGCAACAGATAAACCCAAGGATTCAGAACAAAGAAATGGAATGAAATGCAGTCACAGTTTAATCATGGGGACTTGCAGTCAGAATTTCAGCCATCAGGGAAGAGGTCCCCAGTCTGAAACACGACAGCAACAGAAAGAGCTGGATGTGACATTGAGTCTCAGGACAAATATGTGCCATTGTAGAGAACAAGCCCTGCCCAACTCAACAAAAACCCCAGCAAACAACCAAACCCTGGCCTGCATCTCCTGAGACACAGAACAAAACATTTCCAGGGCACAAACACTGGGACAGCAATGGCAAGAGACATCACCTGGGATGTCTGATTTCAGGAAAGGTGGCTCAAAATCACAACTGGTGGGTGCTGAGACTTTACTGGGGGAGTGGCAAGTCTGTTCCATGGTGTGAAATTTTAAGTCCTTGACCTGTCTAATTTCAGGAATAGGATGTATTTCTGAAAAGAAAATGGTTGCTGGCAATAGCACAATGATCCAAAGGTTTCTCCCTTTCTTAGGAGTAGGTTTCATCTGTGATTCACTCATCATTTTGATTTAAAAAGGCTCCCTTTCAGCACTGGGTAACATTTTAATTAAATATTTGAAAACTTGCCGAATACTGTAATTGCAATTTAAAAGCTATGAATTAGGAAGGTAAAAGCTTTTATCTACTCTCCAGACATCTTTTTCCTTTTCATAAAGCTGTCAGTGGAAGTCTTTAGGAATATTCCCTCGTGGAGTTTGAGCAGGACAGAGGGCTCTGGCTGATGTGCTCCTGCCAGCAGAACCCAGGCTGCTCCCAGCCAAAAGCTCATCCCCCTGCAATCAACCTGTTCCTCTACAGCCCCCACAAGGGGAGAGATCCTCCTTTCAGAAAAGGCCTGGTTTCACCCAAAAGCAGCCTGATTGTCAGGTCAGAGGGTGGATGGGGAGAAGAGGCTGCAACAGCTCCCAGTATCCCATTCCAGCAGCCCACTGGGAATGCTGGAGCTGAGCTGATACCCAGTCTCTACCAGAACATGAACAGCATTATTTAACAATGAAATGTGTCAGCTACATGCATTTATAAGGGCATTAATACCCTGGGTATTTATAAAATCCATCAGCCACTGCCATGACAGCTGATCCCTGTAATTATTAGAAATAATTGTAATACAAAAGAAGTCTCCTTTATAATAAATAGCCTCTTTACTGCCAGGATTGATTTTATTTATTTACTTGGTCTGCTTATACAGCTTCTAACGCTGATGGTAAGTAGAACACTTTACTTCCTGTCAACATATTTGTTTAAATTTTAAAGAGAACATCAGGAGCAGGTTGAAACAATGAATTATCTAGAAGGAATAATGTTAAATTGGTGTTGAGGTTTTGGATACAATTTATTCAATATGACTGCCAGAAATAGGACTTCTCAGAAGCCAAGATGTGTCTGATGTGTCTGAGGACAGGAACAAGTTCCTTGGCAAGAGGAGAACGGGTTCAGGGTCAGCCTTACTTTGATAATTGCTAGGACACACAAAACTGAGCTTTTAACCAAATAATCTTTTTAAACATGAAGTCTGTTACATGCTGTGCATTACAACAGATTTCTGTTCAACAAGAAAAGACCTTTTCTCTTTACAGCTAGCTGGTGAAGCTGACCTTATCAAACAGGTGTTCCCCCAGTGTTTCACACAGCCCCAGCACTGCAGAAATGCTGGCACTGGTGGCAAAGGTTCTTCTGCTCCACCACCACCACCACCCTTCCCTGGGTGTCCTGAGCTGCAGGAGCTGCAGGGGACCCCAGCAGCTCTCACAGGTTTGTTTAACCCCCCTGAACAGCAGGTTCCAAACAGTTCAGCTTTTCTGAGCAGGGGACAGCCACCCATGCTGGGGGACAGTTCTGTGCCCCCTGTGCCCTGTGTGCTGCCACAGACGGGCTGGGCTGGGCTGCCTGGGGGACACTGACCCTGCTAAAGCCTCTCTGCTCAGCTTTTTCTACCTCTGATGTAAACCTGTCCCTGCCTCAACCCTCACTGAGTGTCTCAGAGCCCGATGTGCTTGAGGATGATAAACACTGGGCCAAGCCCAGGGACAGTGGGAGCTGAGCCTGCTGAAACAAAACAAGCTGTAATTCACTGCTCACCATCCACCTGAGCCTGCTGAAACAAAACAAGCTGTAATTCACTGCTCACCATCCACCTGAGCCTGCTGAAACACCTGGCAGCCATGGAAAGTTGTCTTTGGAGCTCCTGCCTCTGCCAAGCAGACTGCAGCCTCACCACTGGGCCATTAGTTAACTCCCTAATCCCATCCAGTATATATAATATAATATATAATATACAATACACTATAATATTAACTTGCTGAATTGGAAATATAAAAGGTGTATGTGGAGAGCAATTTATCAAAAGGTGAAGGTTGTGAACCTTCAACCTTTCAAAGTAATTTCTGAAGGGACACCACACATCACTTTTTCCTGTATTACAGGAGAAAGTAAAGTAAACTCACTGCTCTGACAATGGATTTATCAAGCCTGGCACCAGCATCTCATCCTGCACTGCCATTCTGGCAGGGCCATCAGGAGCTGGGAGGCCACAGGAATGAAAAGTGTTGGAGAAAAGCAGGGTGAGTGCAGCAAGAGTCCCAAGAGCTGCAGCAGCAGCACTGGCCCTGTCCCCTGAGGACAATGCATACATTGAAATATTTTCATTGCAGCGTTTTGTAACTCGAGAAATCAGGAACATCAAACCTGGCCAATCTTCCTCTTTTCAATTTACAAATCCCTGAGAGTGAGCAGAAAGGACTACAGGAAAGCTGCTGCAGAGGTGGCACACAACAGTCTTTTAAAAAAAGCAAAGTTCTGCCCAATGTGAAAGCAATAAAATTGTTCTTCTGAAAGATTAACTTGTAATGGAAATATTCAAGAGCATTTCTGTTTGGTGCTTCCATACATGAAATTACATGTTCTGCTAAGAAGACCAGTAAAAAACCACCCCAAATTACTCCTGCCTCCAAAAGCAGAGGAATAACAGAACACATTCCTTTCATTGTGCTTCTTTCTAAATGGAAGAGGAGAAATTATTCTTTAAAATTTCATTTTAAATTAGCAAATTGCAAGCCATCTTTGCAAGGACCACAGGGAAAACTGAAGTATCAAACTAATCAAAGTTGGATGCCTCCAAGGGGCTGCACCTGAACCATCATTTCCTCACACACCGTGAAGTGTGACAAAGACCTGGAGGTTTGAAATACCCTGGAGCTCCTTCCCTGACACTCCAGTGAATGCCAGGAAGGTTAAACTATTCCCAGTCTGGCAGGGATGCAGGGACTGCTGCCATTTCTCTCTTCCCCATTATCCCCACACCTGTTGCCTGCAAATGCCATCTCCTGATAACTTTATAGGCTGCGTGTGACCTTTGAGCTCACAGCTCTGTGCTGCTGCAAAATGGGCTTTTCTTCATCTTTAATGGAAATGAAGAGAGTGAGCTGATCTGCAGCAACTGCCAGCAGAATCTATTTTTGCTCTCAGGAGCTAGGCTTCACCACTTTATCACTGGATAGATAACAAAGCCATCAGGGGTGGTGGGCACACGTGAGCAGAGCTGTGGTTTTCTGCCACCGCTGCAACCACTGGGGAAAAAACCTTTTCTCTTTTCAATTATGGATGGAGAGAACAGAAACCCCAACATCTCAGATTACGTAAATAACTCTGCAGCCTTAACCCCCAGCAGCCCAGAGCCCGTGTGGCTGCACTCCAGGGCCCTGGGGCTGCAGGGGCTCTGCATGTCCCCAGCCAGAATATTCTGGGAAATACCCAGTGAAATCCTCCTGCCCTGCCCAGACAGAGCCATGCACAGGGGTTACACAGCTCTCCTCTGGGAGCCAGCCCCAGTTTCAGCTGTGGGACACACCTTGGCAATGAAAGCACGAGCCACAACAAGAGGAAAACATGTTTTTTCATAAAATAAAGAATCAAAGCATCTGTGTAGTTTGGAAGCTGGTAAATATAAATAACAAGAACAGCCAGTTCTGTGAGTCTGAAAGCTCAGAAAACACCTTCAGTCTTCAGTAATGGCATAATTAAGTTGCTATCACCAGGCAAACATCCAGGCTCCATTTTTTTAAATGCTTTAGGATTGATTTTTGCTTTTCTTTCGGCACTAAACAAAAATGTGTAGGTATTTTCTACCAGATTGCCTAAGAACAGAAATGTGGCACAGCCAGACCTTACACAAGCAAACTTCATCCCTAACAACAAAGAAATGTGAAAGGGAGACAAGAGGAAATGTACAAATTTCTGACTGTATTTGAAATTTGGGTGTCTGACAGGCATTGTCTGGGTAAGAACGAGGCTGAAGGACCAGGAAAGTTTCAAGCCCTGTAGTTTTCTCCATGGGGGAACCTCCTGGAATGCCTTTCTGCACAAGAGTTGGCTGCATACTGCATTCTGAGCTCCCCAGCTAACTGAAAATCACTCCCAGCTCATGCCATTCCTTTCATTTCTTTTCTCACTCTCAAATGGATGTGGAGTCAGAAGATCTGGGAAAACTGCCACTCAGGAAGTCTAGAGCAGTGTAAGAGCACTGTGGATTCAGGTCAGCCATGAACCACGATGCTCTGAGTGTCCAAGCACACCTCGTGCTGCATCCACAGCTCTGAGCAATGGAAATGCCACAAACTCAGCTTCTGCCCCCAAAATCAGTCCAAGAGAGCAGGACCTGGGAAGCTCCCAAGTTTGTGATGTGTTCCTCACGTGTTTCCTTCTGTCCCTCCCTCCCCTCTCAGCTGATTCCCCCTGCCAGACACTGCAGATGTAAAGTTTGAAATGCTGAAAACCTGCAGAATGCCAAAGAGCTGCTCACCATGGCCAGAGGCAGAACTCCCACCAGCTCCTTCTGGCTGACGTAGATCTTGGAGATTGCCAGGTCAGATGTGGTGTCTCCAGGATATTCCACCTGCCAGGTGATGAGCTGGGTCTCAGGTAGGTCAGGCAGGTCCTCGATTTCAAAATCAATCTGCATGATTTCAGAGGAAGGACCCTCCGCACTGCAGCAAAGAAAGGAAAAGAAATGTTCATTCACATGACTGACAGGCCAGGAATATAATTGCTTTTATATTAATAAAACCTTGGATTAAGGCTCCTTCAAAGAGAGGATTTGGTGGGATGATGGATTTAATAATGAATTAATCACTTGCACTTGTCTTAAGATTTCAGTGTATTTCCCAGCAATTCAAGTGGCTCAGTAACATTTTGTGACGTGGATCACTGTGCACTGCTCCATTTCATGGGGGGAGAAACGAGATCAGAGGCAAAACAGAGGCTGAGACTGCAGCCAAAAGTGACTCCCAGCCCCTCCCTTTAACCAGCACATTCTGTTTCCCCCCTGCTAAAGCAGCACGTGAACAAATCTAAGGGAATCACTCCTTGGAAGGGGAAACCACTGCATCCAGAGTATTTTCTGGTTATTAAAAAGACAGGCATGGAAGCAAGGTCAAAGCTCGGCATGGGGTCCATGAACAAGGGCAGCAGGGAGCAGAGGACTGGAAAACTCAGAATTAATTTTTGGTTCTACTGCTTCCTTGCTGTGAGTGTCAGTGGGAAGCTCCTTTTGTCCTTTGCCAAACCAGGAATTACAGATAATCGAGCTTGTTGTGAGAGAGGTACAAAACTGGGCAGTTTAATATCAGCCAGTCCTGCCAGGATGGCTGAGAGAAAAGCCCCAGAGAACAGCAAAGCCTTGCTGGGAGTGATGCTGGGGCAGCACTGGGGGCACTGGGGGCACTGGGGGCAGCTCCCCAAAGCCAGGCTGGCTTTTGGAACCTTCCTGGATTCCATGTTCAGGAATGATCCATGATCCATACAGCAGAAATGCAAAGGTGGAAAGGGAATTGATGCAATTCCTGTGAAGTTTGTTATAAAAGCAGCTACTGCATGGAAAGGTAGTGAAGATTCCAGTCCTGGCAAGGTGAGCTCCTTAGGCCAGTGGCACCCAGAGACACAAGAAAATACTCAATTTCCTGTAAAGCTGTAGAGGAATGTGGGGTTTCTCAGCAGTGCACAAATCCAGGGGACACTGAGAATGCTTTCAGTCCTGAAGCCCTGAACTGCTTCAAGGGTTTGTGTGGAGGGGAAAGGAAAGAGCAGAACTTCTTCCTGTGGAATAATCCTCAAGGAGAGGAAAACTGGCACAGCACTGAAGGGTCACAAGCCATTTCTGCTGGAGAGTGCAACTAGATAAAAAAGGAACATTTCAGGATCTGATTAGAGTCCCAAAATGCACCCAAACCCCAGCAGGTTTCCCAGCTGACGTGGGAAAGGAGCTAAAGCTAAAGATACACTTTTATGAAGACCAGTTATGACAACAGCCCCAGCTGGGAATCCTCCCAAGATCCTCAGAGATTTCCACTGTGCTGACTAAATTCAGAGCTTTACCCAACGCCACTTCTTGAAGAGGCTGATCTGATTATCCCTCAGGTTTGTATTTCAGTGGATGCACCGTGTTCTTTCTCTCCTGGATGGAATTTAAAGCGAGCCTCTCTGTTCCCAAATGAAACCCAGAGTGCTCAATTTCTCATTTCTTCGTGCCATGAAAAGCAGAGCAGGATTTCTGACCCAGAGCTGGATGCAGCCTCGTTTCATGCTGAGCTGGGTGGGAGCAGAAGCTGCTTTAAGCACGGTGAGCACGGACCCTCAGTTCCCTTAACTGTGAGAGCAGGAGCAGGCAGCACTGCCCTCAAAGCCCTGCACACAGCCTGCCTTGGACAGGGTGTTCCAGCCCAGCTGCTGTGTTTAACGAGCTGACTGAACCTCCACAGTCACCCTGGGGCTCCACTCTGCTCAGGGTGTCTGCCACTGCCTCG
>NC_031784.1:791137-798405 GCF_001522545.3 Parus major | reverse complement strand
TCTCCAGGTAGGATGGAGATGAGGAGAAGTGATGAGGACAGAGTAAAACCAAGGAGGGAGTGAAAGGCAGTGGCAAAGATGGGGAGAGAGAAGTGGAGGCTGGAAGGGACAGGAGATTTGGATGTGCCAAACAGGAACTATCACAGGAGAATTAATGGCAGAGCCCACGGGAGAGGAGAGAAAAGGTAATTTGATTCTCTCCCACCTCCACAAACACGCCCAGCACATCCCCTGCAGGGACTGCAAGAGCCTCTGGCCTGAAATGCTGCATGGACCAGGGCAAGAGAGGGAACAGCAGGGCTCAGAAAAGGAAGAAATGTTCCCAGGGATAACTGGGAAAACGTGCCAGCAGGAGAGAAGGGTGGCAGCAGCACAGCTGACCCCAGGAGGCCTGAAGGGCTTTGTGAAAACCATTACTCCCCTTTCACAGGAGAGAAAATTAAACTGAAAATTACTTTCCCATGAAAAGAGGGGATGAGATGATTTATGCACCAAAAAGTAGAAAAGGGTGGCATTTCAGAAAGAAGGGAAGTTTTTGGGTAAATTAAGGTTACATGCTATGTTGTCAGACAGACAAAACCACCAAGTTTCCTCCTCTGTGTGGGAGGAAACAACATCAACCCATAGCAGATGTAGGATAAATCCCTGAAAAGCCAAAGCGTTGCCATGTTGTAGCAGAGCTCCATAGATTTATTTAAAACATTTCATTTCTGATACAGATTCTAAATAAAAATGAAGCCTTTTCCTATGGCATTTTCTCCAGAATGTAAACAATTTCACTAAAAGGATTTTACAAACCTTCTCTGCTCCTCTCTTCTGGAATTTGAAGCCATTACTCCTGATATCACCATAAAACATCACTTGTTCCCTAACCAAGCACGAGGAGGTGCAAAGGAAATCGAAGGATCACTGAGAACCAGCCCTTCCTTTGGAATATTTACTTTTTGGTACCTCCTTCCCTTCCCTCCCCAGCCCTGGGGCTCCCTAGAGCACATGGGCATTGCATTTACCTCCCCTGCAGCAGCACATCCCCAGCACTGCCAAAGTCTTTAAATAAAGTGGATTTTATCCATATTTTTGCAGTGCTCCTGGGAACATGCAGCCCAGCAACAAACTGTCTTCACACCTAAACAGATTTTGGGGGGGGAAAGGAGGAGGAAACTAGAAGATATTAAGAGAAATCACTGAGGGAAAAATCTCCTGTACCAGAAGGAATATATTTTATTATATATTTTTTATATATATATCCATCTATATTTAAAGTAGTCAGGAGAGAATCCTGATAATCTTTTAGCTTATCTTCACCAAGAAAAGATTGTCTGTCTAGTCTTTGCTGAATTCTTAAGAAACATCTACAAGTCTGGTCTCAGGAGAGAGAATCCTTTTATTTCTGAGGGTATTTGGTTTGTTTTAGGGAGCCCAAGGGCAGTGGCAAGAGGGACATTTGAATTCCTGTCCACGTTTGCTGGGAGCCAGGGATCACATCCCTGCTGAACAAACAGCTCCTTGCCAGGCAGTGAAACCCTTCTGGCTGCAGGGACAGAAGGAGGGAGAGCCAGGAAATGAACCCCAAACAGCACAGCTCTGGCTCCAGAACACACAGGGAGCTTTATTCAAAATTATCCATCTCATTTCCATCAATCCAATTGGCTTTTCCCTCTGCTTTCCCAGCTAGAGAGCGATCCACGAGTGTTCTGCAGTTTGTTTTTGGAGAAAGCTTTTGTACTGGGTAACAACTGCAGATTGTCCTGGAGTGTTCTTTTAAGGTAAAAACCCCAAACCTCATGAAATCCTCATGAAAGGAGCCAGGCAGTGGCTGCAGGGCTGGCTCAGAGCTCAGTGCAGGGTGAGCCCAGCCCCAGCCCCAGCCCCTGCCCTCCCTGGGACACACATTAACAACAACGGGGCTTGACCCCAAAAACTGGGATTCCATTAACCCAGAGGCAGCAGGAGGCTGCAATCCCTGCCCCATGAGGAGGAATCATCTCACAATCCACACAAACAACAACTGAAATACTTTAGACAAGAAAGTGAGACTTGGGGCTCGGCCTGAGGTCAGGGAGGACATTCTCAAACCCAATATCTGTAGAACCTGGAGCACTGAGCTGCAGCAAAGATCACCATTCACCATTGATGTATCAAGACAAGGTGATACATACAGCACTACATTAAAATCTAATTTTATTCATTGTCATCTTACTATTAAAAATTCAGGATAGGTAGTCTGAAAAGTCATTTTTCCATGGGAATCGCTGTATGAAGTGAACCAACTAGCAAGAAAAATCACCAAGAAATGAGCCTGCTAATCATGTAATAGAGTTATTTTTAAAAATTGATCCATCTCTCTGGAGCTTGACATCAGTAGTGTTGGCTGAGAAATATTTTCTGAATTATTTATTTGACTTTTTTTTTTTTTGCTATTGTCAAATAAATTATTCACAATATGATTTTCCAGCTGTTGATAGCACTTTTCCCAAATAACTCAATTCAAAAGTAAGCAAAATTTAGCAAACCTCTTAAAATACTATCAATTTAAGACATAATTAGCCAGCGAGTCAGCGTTTCAGCTCAGAGCCAGGGTTCTGAGCATCCCTCCAGGTGGTGCACGCAGGGATCATTCACACACTGTGCCAAGGGGAGGGAAAACCAGCGCTGACTTTACTCATCCCACCTGATAATCCTCCAGTAAATGATCCCCCAGCAGTCAGGGAACATCAGGTTCTGCTGCAGCCCCATCACGAGGCACGAGCAGAGCTGAAGGGCTACAAAAATGCTTTTCCTGCCAGTGCAGGGTCCAATAAAACCCTGCAAATACACTCGAGCCAGCTTTCTCCACCTGCTGCTTTATTGTCCTGGGCACAGAAATACCAGTAAATGTTGGATAAGTCACTTGTGAGAGGGATAAAAGTGCAGGACAGGAAAGCACAAGTGTTCACAAGTGACTGGTGACGTTCCTGCAGTGCCCAGCCCAGGCTCAGACCTGCACAGCACAGCCAGGGAATGCAGGGAAATGGGAAAAATAAACCCCAATTATCATTTTCTGGGTAGGAAAGGCAGGTGTAAAGGCCTGGCTCAGAGAGCAGCTGAGCCCACGGGCAGGGCAGGAGTTTGCCCAGAGCTCTGGGGACTCACAGTGACCCCAGCCCTGAGCCCTGGCTCAGAACCACTCCTGAGCACTGCTAACACAAGCTTTGGGTATTTCACTCCCATTCCACCCTGGCAGACTGCTAACACTGTCATCCTGCAGATGAAAGAAAGCTTTTTCTGAATGGCAGCTCGGAGGGAAATGAGACCCAGGATCCTGATGCTGAAACACTCCAGAGCCAGCACTGCAAACATTGACTGCTGGGTGATGCCAGCACACCAAAGCACGAGATCAAGGACTGTGCTCAGCACTCAACCCTGCAGCAAAACTCACCCCTCATCCTACTAATATTTATCCACCTAAAACCCCTCTTAGACACGGCCAGAAAATTTACACTTGTGCATAAACATATGTGGGGTTAGACTCTGGGCTTCAGAATGATTCTGAAATTATGCCCTCTACTCATTTTTTTAAAGCTTTAATTGTGGTATTAAATCCAGAGTGGAAGATCTGATTTCTTAACATTTACTTCCAGCCTCGTCTCCACAGTGAGATCTTTTTTATGCCTTGCTTATTAGTGTCCACACTGGTTCAACAAATGCAATTATATATAACAGCAGCATTACATTCCACAAGACTCAAGCTCTCAGTATATTTCATTAGTGACTTATTTGGAGACACCTGCCAAGGCACATCCAATATATGAGATGAGAACCCTCAGCTACAGGAATTTCCTCTGCTGTGAACTATTCAGCAAGTATTTCTGCTGAACTCACACATCTTCCAAAACTGAAAAGTTCTTTTCAACTAAAATAAAAATTTTTAAAGGACTTTTCTTTACATAATTGTTCAGTGTTTGCCAAATCTAGAATTAAAAAAGGAAACACTTTCCAGCTTTCTTAAAACAAAAGCTTCCAGAATCCCATTTGTTTCTTGTTTTTAAGCAATAATATGAAAAATAAAGTGAAGAGGGAAGATACACCTTGCCTCCCCTCCAAACCCAGGCTTTTCAAACAGCTTTAGGCTGGAATATATTTTAAATCACAGAATTACAGGGCAGTCTTGGTTAGGAGGGACCTTTAAAAGCCATCTGGTCTAACACCTTTCTCAAGGTAAATTATTTCTCAGTAAATGATTCTGTCTGTACCAATCAGGGTAAGATCCCTGTCCCTGCTCCAGCTGTGGCACGTTTTTACTGGAGCAGATGTTTCCCCTCCACACACCTTGGGATAAACTGATGGCCATGAGCAAATCACAGAGACAGGATGATGGGCCAGGTCTGCAGCTGACTCCTAGGTCCTGTCAAATCAAATCACAGTTTTGAGTGTATTTGTGACATTAAAAATTGTGTGAGTTCAAAAGCTCACAGAACTCATGTTCCTGTCAGCATGAACTGCTGGAGTCAATCCCTTTGGGTTCTGCTGCAGCTGATGTTCCCCCTTTGAGGCTGAGCAGCCCCTGAGCTCAGGCTGCTGGGGTGTAAGGGGATGCTGCTGCCCTGCTGGGTCTGGCAGCCACAGGATGACCAAAACTGGGATTATTGTTATTAATAAGAATAAAAGAATGATATGGCAGGTGATGATTTGGTTCTGGGGGAGCTGAAGTCTTCCAAGAGCCCATCCCACCCCAGACATGCAAGGGAAAATGGGCAAATGCAGCTGCTCCTCCTGCAAGAGCTCTCAGTTGAACATTAAATAACTCTGCAGAGCTTCTGGAAACATGCAATGGCTGATAATAGCTCCCTCATCCAGAATTATTCCTTCCAAGTTTCTGTGTCCTCAAATCACCTCCAGCCAGACTGCTTCTTCCCTACCCCAGTACGGCTGTAAACAAAACCATTACTGCAGATAAACTGAAATGACTTTAAATATGCACTGATCTAAGGAGGCAGCCTGAGAAATGGTGGCATCTCAGCACCTTATCTCAATATGCTCTGTCACAACGTGGCTGCAGTTGTTTGCCATTTCCAGAAGGAAATTACTCTTTCAGTAAAAATAATACCATGATCAGACTAATAACTAGAAAAGTGGAGGAGACAGAGGAACAGCCATGGCATGAAATGGTCCGTGGAATACTCAGGAAATGTGTCCCTGTGAATAGGGAATATCAGCTGAGGTGAGGAGCTGGGGGAGGCACAGAACACATCACACAACTTCCCTTGTGTGGCCAGCTTCCAGCTGGTGGAATTTGGGCTTTAAAGGCACTTCAGAGCTCAGTTTGCAGGTTCTAACCTTGGACCTGAGCAGCAGATTCTGAGGGAAACAACCACAGAATGTGGCCTGAGCTCCAGCAGAGCTTTGGGGAATCTCAGGGATCTCTGCAATTGACAGTGGAAAGATCACATCCAGCCCTTGCAAAAGACATATTGATTTTATGGAGCTGGAGGCAGGGGAAGAGACACCCTAATTGTTATAATTATGAATTCAGTAATGTTAGCAATCATTAACAGTTTCAACAGGTTCATAAATCATTCACGTAAGGGGGAGAAGCAGCAAGTGAAGATCAATGTCTGCTCCAGGAACATTTCACAGCACACACCTAAACATTGGGCTGCTTCAACTACTCACTCTTATTTCATTTACACTCTTACTGCTACTGCCCCACAGTTTCTCAGTCCAATTATGAGTCTTTAATGACTTAATTGAATGTAAACTCTCTTTCTTTGCAAGGCTGACATGGAACCTTGGCAAATACAGACTCTGCTCGTCTTTCACTGAATTGAAAATCCTCGAGGGGGTATGAGCTGGGACACAAAATCACCAAAAATGTGGGTTTGAAATATCTGCTCCAAGCAAGAAAATGGAAAATCTGGATGGGGAACTTCCTCCAAACCTCCTAACTAGCATGGTTCTTGGAATTTGTGTGGAGAAATCCAATGGGCAGCTGTTATGGGTATTAAAAGCAACCAAACGATGTGAAGAATTAAAACACAGCGCTGCCAGAATTATCACTGCAGTCTGTGAATACAAATGGGGTTTTAGGCATGGTTTTCCATTTGCTTTGCTCAAGCTGCTTGACTTTGGTTCTGCTGTCACTGCACAGCAGGATAAGGTACAAACAACAGCCACAAGGACTGCAGGAAATGGCCAGGGTTTTTTAGAAAAACAGTGGGAGAAATAATCTGCCAGATTTCCAGAGGGCCTGAATGTGCACTACTTGAAGGAACATCAAGTAGAGCAGAAGGTAGGTTGGTGATTTTCTGAAAAAAAATCAGTAGGTGAGGCTTAAAAGGCAGAAGAAGCAGAAAGTGCCAACTTTCCACAAATATTTCAAGGATTTAAGCGTCAAGGAGAGAAAATTGCTCGAGCAGGTAGGCAGGAGAGTATAATTAGAAACAACAGGACATACAGAGCAAATTCAAAGCAAAAGGACAGTGGAAGAGTCTCAGAAAGAAATGGCAAACACAATATCTGGGAAGGTTTAAAAGTAGATAGGATAAAATGCTTAGAAAGAATTCATTTTTGCAGTGGCATAGGTGTCTATAACAAGCTGGTGTGGGGTTTGTTTTGCTTCTCCCAAGCTCCTTAATAAAGCAAGGATTATGCAACCAGTCCATCTGAGTCTCTGTCATTCCCTCCAGTACATCAGAGCAATTTCACCAAAATTAGAGAGGAGGGTAGAGGTTAAGAATGATGAAATGTGTGGAAGCAGAAGGGAACGAGTGGTGCCTGTGTGAGAACAGATGCAGAGCACTCCCTGAGAGCCCTTGTTCCCCAGCAGAACACAGGAACCAGGCTGCTGGATGAATATTCCGTACATTCTGTGGCTCCTGCCCTTCCCTGCAGCCCCAGAGCTGACCCTGCTCAGCAGCCACTGAGGCTAAACAGCAATGAACCTCAGCAGCCTGCTGTTAAAACCTGCAGTTAAAACCTGCAGTTCAGCTCGGGAAATCCACCAAATTCAGCCATGGAGAGAATCATTCCTGCCCCTGCTGAGTGCTGTGTGGGAATGAGCCCTGCAGGGACACGGGGTGTGGAATCAGGGCTCCCACAGGTGAAGAGCCTGACTTTGCTCCCAGCCAGCCTGGCTGAGTGAGGACAGCAGCAAAACCAAGCTCACAATTTCAGCCTCACTTGTTCCTGCTCTGTCCCCCTGGGAAGCTGCTGAGCACAGGGCACAGAGCACAGGACACAGCACACATGGCACAGAGCACAGAGCACAGAGCACAGGACACAGAGCACAG